>NC_084555.2:9035000-9180000 GCF_033978685.3 Nerophis lumbriciformis | reverse complement strand
GTGCTCCCGTTCCACAGTGCAGTTCACAGGAATATCAGTTGCTGTGAAATACGGTAGTAATCCGTGTGCGGATGGAGAGATTGCGTCTTTTTATGATCCGGATCCTTGTCGCGTAGTAGGAGCCATTTTGTGGTCTTTACAGATGTAAACAGGAAATGAAACGTACGGTGATATCCGCGCGTTTTTTCTTCTTCTTCCGGGGGCGGGTGAAGCGCTTCCTGTTCTATGGGGGCGGGTGAAGCGCTTCCTGTTCTATGGGGGCGGGTGCTTTCCTTGGCGGTTGCTTGCGTAGAAGAAGAAGCGCTTCCTGTTCTACCGGGAAAAAAGATGGCGGCTGTTTACCGAAGTTGCGAGATCGAAACTTTATGAAAATTAATCGTAATAAAGCGCACCGGGTTATAAGGCGCACTGTTAGCTTTTGAGAAAATTTGTGGTTTTTAGGTGCGCTTTATAGTGCGGAAAATACGGTATGTGTCGGATGTGTTAATGTCCTTGCGTGTTACCTTAGATTGGTGTATATGTGTGTATATATGTATTAGAGATGCGCGGATAGGCAATTATTTCATCCGCAACCGCATCAGAAAGTCGTCAACCATCCGCAATCCACCCGATCTAACATTTGATCAGAACCGCATCCGCCCGCTATCCGCCCGCACCCGCCCGTTGTTATATATCTAATATAGACGATGCAAGGCATTAGTGAGGTTATAAAGCTTTTGCCTGTTAAAGAAAAGAGACTGATCCAATGCAGCATTCGCGTGCCACGCTGTCACGACCCAGACGCACACCAGTGCGCAATCATATGGGAGCCGCGCTGAGCGCACCTCCAAGCGCGTCTCGCTGCCGGCGACGGCCGGGTATATGGGCCCAACGCTCCAGCGCCATCCATTTTCAGGGCTAGTTGATTCGGCAGGTGGGTTGTTACACACTCCTTAGCGGGTTCCAACTTCCATGGCCACCGTCCTAGCTGCTGTCTATATCAAGCAGGGTGAGCCCCACCCCTTTCGTGAGCGCACTGCGCGCGGAGTGACCCCTGTTACGCGCCCCCGGCAACAGAGGAGGCGGGCAGGTAAGCTGCGTGGGCGGAGCGCGCGGAGTGACCCCTGTTACGAGCCCCCGGCCACGGGGGTGGCGGGCAGGTAAGCTGCTTACCTGCTGCGCGTGACGCCGGCCGCGGCGAAGGCGGACGAGGCGGGGTGTCGGTGCGGTGGGCGCGGTGGTGACCCTGGACGTGCGTCGGGCCCTTCTCGCGGATCGCCTCAGCTACGGCTCCCGGTGGGGCCCTCTCGGGGGAAGGGGCCTCGGTCCCGGACCCCGGCGAGGCGTCGGGGGCCTTCTCTGCTCTGTAAAAGTGTCCATCTCATTTTTTTTTTTTCTTCTGTTGTGGCATATGCAGCAGGTGCCTGCTCGTTTTTCGTATGTGGGTAACAACATTTAACTATGTATATATATTTCCGAATTGGTTTAACTGCCACCCGCCTGAATCTATTTAAAATCAAATTTTTTTAAATTTCAATCGCCCGACCCGACCTGACCCGCTGATAAAATCTAATTTTTTTAAATTTCATCCGCCCGATTCGCGGATAATCCGCGGACTCCGCGGTTGTGCTCGCAAACCGCGCATCTCTAATATGTATATATATATATATATATATATATATATATATATATATATATATATATATATATATATATATATATATATATATGTGTGTGTGTATATATATATATATATATATATATATGTGTGTGTGTATATATATATATATATATATATATGTATATATATGTGTATATGTATATATATGTGTATATGTATATATATATATATGTATATATATGTGTATATGTATATATATGTGTATATGTATATATATATATATATGTATATATATATGTATATGTATATATATGTGTATATGTATATATATATATATATATATATATATATATATATATGCATGTATGTGTATATATTATATATATATATATATATATATATATATACATATGCATGTATGTGTATATATATGTCGGCCCTGCGAAGAGGTGGCGACCTGTGCTGCTTTTTGTACAAGGTACTTTGAGATTTAAGTGTTTACAGACTTTTAATGACTTTTAAAAAAATTAAAAACTAGAAAAAAATCAAACAAATCTAGAGACTCTTAACTTCTGTCCCTTGATGTCCCTAACTAAAGAAGAGCGCTGCAGCGAGTATGACGTCACACTTGTTTCGCGCTGTTGCTCGAATTGGACTTTCTCTTTTTTAAAAGCCACCACTGTCCCCTTAAAATTTGTACATTTTGTAGATGGCTGTCTGCGGGTATATCTGCAAGATATATACAAATCACGTCCACATTGCAGACATGCTTACAACGCTCCAGACAATGGCGTGCGCGTTTTGTTTACATTTGGTTTTGGTAGCGTGGTTTTCGGTGATCAAAGTCTTTTTTCACTTGTCAATAGTGCGTAAATAATAGGCTATACTTTATATGTCAATTCATACTGTCACAACCTGCTAATTTTAATGTTTTACGTTTGTGTGGTTTGGATTTAATTTCACTTTTTCCCATGTTTGCAAACACACCGTCCGTGCCTGAATGATGATTGGTGTAAAATTAGGGAGTGGTGTTGTATGTCCGGGGAAGCACAGACTCACAAGACGAAAGTGTTTACACGGGAGGTAAAACCTGTTGGAATTGTGTCGTTGTTTATCATAAGATTGGTAATAAAAGTTAAACATAGCGTCGGACTTTGGGATTTCTTCTGGGGACTACAATACATTATATTACTTTAATTCGTTTTGAAGGTGTGATTGTAATAAAAATGCCATGGCTGCACGCCACATTCAATTACGCTAAGGGGAAATCCTGTATGTATGTGTGTGTGTGTGTGTGTGTATATATATATATATATATATATATATATGCATGTGTATGTATGTATAGGTGTGTTTGGGTGTGTATGGTATTACTTTAATTTGGTTTTAATTAGTTTTTTTCCCCTGTTTAAGCCTGAAGTTTTTCAAAAGATCTGTTTGTGAAATTGCAAAAAAACTAAACATTGTAGGCCCACTTGTATGAAAGATATTCTTTATTGAGCTCACAAGCGCAACCATCAAATGTCCTTAAATGAGGCATTGTGATTTCCGTAACAGGGCTTTTTTTGTTTGAATTTGTTACTCTAACTAAAAAAGAAGGAGACTAAAAACAGTTGTAGGGCACTTGTATATTAGTTTAAAGGGGAAAAGTTTACTGTCTAATCAGCGCGTTCATGTTTGACTTTGAGTCGTGTTTTGGTCACTTATAACCACCACAGGCATCACTTTGTCGAAGTTTTAATGCAGAAAATGGCGAGTTCTTGGTTATTTTATACCAATGTTTGGCAAAGTTTGAACTCAGCTGATGTCGATCTTTCCATTTTTATTTCCTTGCCTGCTATTTACGCTCTGCCTGCAAACCCCGCAATAAATCCAAACAGAATTATCAAAGGAGGCCACGGATTAGGTGCTAAATGCTGGATGTGCTAAAAAGAGAGCTTTGAAGTCTACGGGGGCTTTCAGGGGAAATGTCACCGTTGGAATCAAAACAAAATTTACCTGCCCTCCATTGCCCGGCTCATGCGCCCTCCAACCCTCCAATGTAGGTCGCAGTGATGCGGTTTAAACATTTGCCAATTATCAATTTTTTATGTGTTTCTTTTTTGCTTTTACCATATGGAAATGTGTGGAATTGCTGTGCAGTGGAGGTTTCAAGCCTCCTTCTAAAGATGAATGGCTGACCGCAAGCAGGCTGCCAGCAGGGGGCGTGTAAGCTTCTGCGTTGTGAATGACCCAAAAGTATACCTACTCAAGCTATTAATAGAGCAAGAAAGCAAACAACAGAAGCAACACTGTCCAAAATAGGTTGTATTTTTCAATAATTGATTAGAATCGAGGACATGACGTAGAAAGCAAGGATGGCATTGTCTGGACTAACGGCGCAGTCTACCTTACTTTGATAACACTGATGAACCGATCTTCATTTCCATAAGCCCACCGCGGCCGCTTAATAAGTAATTGGTATTCTCCGCCTGCTCTCCCGTAAACCCCGCACGCACACATTCAGAGCCCACAGCATGATCTCATTTCCTGTCTCCACACCAGTGCAAAACACACGCTGTCAAAGCAACACTTGCTCTGCTTTTCCAGACATTGTTTGGTGGAACTGCTATTGTTTCATAGTGGATCACTTCAGCACACACACACACACACACACACACACACACACACACACACACACACACACACACACACACACACACACACACACACACACACACACACACACACACACACACACACACACACACACACACACACACACACGTATGACAATTGGCTTTTGGTGTCCGCAAGAGTTTACCCTCACATGACTGTTTCATACACAAACACACACACAACATAACCCGCCTGTGGTGTAGCGATAACCGGGGCTAAAAAGAAAAAAAATAGTTCCTTTTTAATGTCATTGTAAGCCCTTGCCCTGAAGGAGGCTTTGGGTGTTTGTCTCACACAGTTTGTAGACACACAGCAAGGGGCTTCTTCTGTATTTGTGTGTTTTTGAAAAAAAAATGGTTTAATGAAAAGACGCAGAAGAGACGAGTCGGTCCCGTAAGAGTCCTTTGGGTTTCAGATGCTGGAGCAGTGGATCATTTCTTTCTAGAAGACATTGGTAGTGTTATGAGTTGTCAAAGTTGTATAACTCTTTGTAAACCCGCTAAAAAGCAACAGTACATTTTGACTAGGACTGCAGCAATGGAATATTTTAATCATTAGGTATTCTACAGAAAATTATTTGGTTTAATCGAATACTGTGATGAAACATATTTTTGTTTGGTTAAATAATATAAATGCACAAACAATACGAAATTAATAATACAATGTTGCAGGTACACGAGTGGGTCGGATTTCACCCAAGTGCAGCATATTTGTCTTTTGCTTTTAAGCACTGGATGGGGAGGTGGTTATGTCAACAACAACAAATACAAACCAGGTCTGGATGATTATTGCCTCATGTCTCATATGACCACTTCTTCTTCTTCTTCTGTGCATGTCAACCACTCTTAAAATTTGTAATACATTGTCATTTCTCGGGCTGTAACGTATGGGAATTTCATATCACGGTTATTGTGACTAAAATTATAATTATCGTGGTATTGATCAATGTGCTAAAAAAAATTCTTATACATACAGACATCTTTTGACCAAGTTATTTTTTTAAATAACCAAAATAAACAGGAACACTGTTAGAAAACCCACTATTTTGCATGTTTTTTTTTCTTATGCATATGCTAAAAATGTTGTTAATGTTAGTATTTGGTCTGTTTTAGTGACTAAGCTGTTATTGTTTTAAAGATAGTTTTTTCCTGAAACACTTTAAGATGTATTTAAATGAAAAGTACGTAACCCATTTAAATGAAAAGTACGTAACCCATAATATCTGGTATTATTCCTGGCAGGCGTTGCGGCGTCCTACTCTGTTCAACGGCCCTTGAACGCACCGTAAAAACACTCCTGTCTTTTCCTGTGATTATAGAACGATCACTCTGTATTAAGAGTTTACAGCTTGTAGGTTCAGTGTGCACAATTGAATATAAATTAGTTGCTCAGACAGTAATGTGTTTATTTAAGTGTAGATTGGGGTATGTCGATTCGTAATGGAGAAAGAAAATGTCTCTTGTTGTCATGCCAGCCAGTCAGTGAGTTTATCAAAGTGCAACTCTCGGTCACGTTTTTCGATAATTTTAATTATAAAACGGTAAACCTTACCGTGGAGAGTTTTATCGCTGTTATTATTAATACCGTTTACTGTTACAGCCCTAGTCATTACATTGTATGTGCCTTCGCTTGAGTAACACCATCAAATGTACACATTCAAGGTACTCAAATTACTCGAGGGATCTTGTCACCCCTAATTATGACTATTATTTATTTACCTTATACGGACATACATTTGTGCTTTCATGTGGCATCATGACTGCCAATGAGCTTTTATTAGTGGATTAAAAAGGAGGCAAGATGGTGTCACATGACTGGCTAAATGATATAAATGTGGTAGGAGAGTAAGCTCCATTCCTCCCATTTCCTCCTGTGTTCGATGGCTTTGTGCCTTTCTGATAACTCTCTAGTTTTTTTATACATACATATATACAGAACTTTCCTCCAGAATGTCTTATCTTTGTCCATGTGATGTCAGATGAAACGAAAATTGAGCTGTTTGGCCACAATACCCAGCAATATGTTTGGAGGAGAAAAGGTGAGGCCTTTAATCCCAGGAACACCATACATATCGTCAAGCACGGTGGTGGTAGTATTATGCTCTTGGCCTGTTTTGCTGCCAATGGAAGTGGTGCTTTACAGAGAGTAAATGGGAAAATGAAAAATGAGTACCGTATTTTCCGCACTATAAGGCGCACCTAAAAACCACAAATTTTCTCAAAAGCTAACAGTGCGCCTTATAACCCGGTGCGCTTTATTACGATTCATTTTCATAAAGTTTCGATCTCGCAACTTCGGTAAACAGCCGCCATCTTTTTTCCCGGTAGAACAGGAAGCGCTTCTTCTTCTACGCAAGCAACCGCCAAGGTAAGCACCCGCCCCCATAGAACAGGAAGCGCTACCGCCCGCCCCCGGAAGAAAAAGAAGCGCGCGGATATTTCGTTTCATTTCCTTTGTGTGTCTACATCTGTAAAGACCAGACTACAAAATGGCTCCTACTAAACGACACGCTTATAACGCAGAATTTAAACTTAAGGCAATAAGTCATGCCGAAGAACACGGAAATAGAGCAGCAGCAAGAGAATATAACATAAATGAATCAATGGTGCGTAGGTGGAGGAAGCAAGAAGATGACCTGCGCCAGTTAAAGAAGACAAAACAGAGTTTCCGAGGGAACAAAGCACGATGGCAACAGTTGGAGGACGAACTCGAACAGTGGGTTGTTGAGCAGAGAGCAGCAAGCAGAAGTGTCAGCACCATCACTATTCGAATGAAGGCAACAACGCTAGCAAGCGAACTTCACCTGGATGATTTTAAAGGTGGTGCTTCTTGGTGTTTCCGGTTTATGAAAAGACGCAATCTCTCCATCCGCACACGGACCACTATTTCACAGCAACTGCCTAACGAAAAGCTGGCTACTTTCCGTGCATATTGTAAAAAGAAGATAGCGGAAAAAAAGATCCGGCCAGAGAACATTATCAACATGGACGAGGTTCCACTGACTTTTGATATTCCTGTGAACCGCACTGTTGATACAACGGGAGCACGTACGGTGAATATTCGCACCACAGGGAATGAGAAGTCGTCCTTCACTGTGGTTCTAGCTTGCCATGCTAATGGCCAGAAACTTCCTCCCATGGTGATATTCAAAAGGAAGACCTTGCCAAAAGAGACCTTTCCAGCCGGCGTCATCATAAAAGCTAACTCGAAGGGATGGATGGATGAAGAAAAGATGAGCGAGTGGTTAAGGGAAGTTTACGCGAAGAGGCCGGGTGGCTTTTTTCACGCAGCTCCGTCCATGTTGATATACGACTCTATGCGCGCCCACATCACAGATGGTGTCAAAAAACAAGTGAAGCACACAAATACAACACTCGCCGTCATTCCGGGTGGATTAACCAAAGAACTCCAACCGCTGGATATTGGTGTCAACAGGGCATTCAAATCACGAGTGCGAACGGCGTGGGAAAAATGGATGACCGAAGGCGAACACACCTTCACTAAGACGGGCAGACAGCGCCGGACGACATACGCCAACATTTGCCAGTGGATTGTAAATGCCTGGGCAGATATTTCGGTCACAACTGTGGTCCGAGCTTTCCGGAAGGCAGGATTCACAGAACTACTGGACAACAACAGCGACACTGACTCCGATGACTTCGAAGAGACGGAGCCGGCCATTTTGGAACCCACGCTTGCGCAACTTTTCAATTCGGACACCGAAGACGAAGAATTCGAAGGATTTACCGGTACGAATGAAGAATAACTTCAGAAAGTGAGCGCTATGTTTATTTTGTGTGTTGTGACATTAACGTTCGAGCAACATTACCGGTATGTTGCTATTGCTCTACACCATTTTGAATTTTACTATGTTTGTGATTGCACATTTGTACATTTTGGGACAGAGTTGTTAGAACGCTGGTTTTCAATATATTATTAAAGTTTGACTGAACTATCTGACTGTTTTTTTGACATTCACTTTAGCGCAGCGTTTTTTTGACATTCACTTTAGCGCAGCGTAGGCGCGGCTTATAGTCCGGGGCGGCTTATTGGTGGACAAAATTATGAAATATGTAATTCATAGAAGGTGCGGCTAATAATCCGGTGCGCCTTATAGTGCGGAAAATACGGTATTACCTCCAAATTCTTCAGGACAACCTAAAATCATCAGCCCAAAGGTTGGGTCTTGGGCGCAGTTGGGTGTTCCAACGGGACAATGACCCCAAACACAAGCCAAAAGTGGTAAAGGAATGGCTAAATCAGGCTAGAATTAAGGTTTTAGAATGACCTTCCCAAAGTCCTGATTTTAAACGTGTGGACAATGCTGAAGAAACAAGTCCATGTCAGAAAACCAACACATTTAGCTGAATTGCACCAATTTTGTCAAAAGGAGTGGTCAAAAGTTCAACTAGAAGCTTGCCAGAAGCTTGTAGATGGCTACCAAAAGCGCCTTATTGTAGTGAAACTTGCCAAGGGATATGTAACCAAATATTAACATTGCTGTGTGTATACTTTTGACCCATCAGATTTGGTCACATTTTCAGTAGACCCATAATAAATTCATAAAAGAATCAAACTTCATGGATGTTTTTTGTGACCAACAAGTATGTGCTCCGCATTACCTTTAACCTGGACATGCAATAAATGATTTATAGCATGATGCAGTGTTTTTAAAATGGTCAGATTTCTGAATAATTATTTAAACTACACCCGTCCCACTCAACCAAATGTGTCTTTCCATAAAAACCCTTGTGACACACTGCTTCCACACTCACAGTAGTTGGTAAGGTAATACAAATGTGGAGGAGTTTTTTGACATTCCTTCTTCCTACAATGACTCTCCCTGAGATTTGGGTGTTTTTCACCCTACTGCTCCTGTATCGCCAACTCCTTAACCTTTTCACTCTTTATTTGTCTCGGCTTTTCCTCTGTCATGAATATGTTAATGAGAGAGACAGACTCTCTGTCAAGTGCAATTGTCATCAACACAGCCGTGTCCTCTGAGAGTTGCTGGTCTCGTCAGGAGCGAGAGAAGCGGCGTAGTAAAATATTTAATTGCTCTTTCCCTGTGATATGGGGATTTGCCACTTGAAACTGACAGACCATTTCCAGTTTACAGACCCATAAACATATGCAGCAGTATAGACGAGGGGTTTCCAAACTAAGGCATGCAGCCCAAAAAAATGGGCCGTGGTTCAGTTCATTGGGTCCCAGATTGTCAGCGTGAGCTGTATTATTGATTATTGAAGAAGGGATGCGTTGTCTTGCTAAATGGCTTTTTTGGTTTATGTTTTACGTGATTGTTGTCCTTTAACATCGTTTAATTTCTTGAGCTAAAAATGTTGGTCAAGGTGCTATTGAAGCAGTGTAGCTCTAAACATCCAGTGAATTAAACCTTGTTTTTAACATGTTTCACCATTGGTAACCAGAATTGTCCTGAAAAACACATACCTACGCTAGAGTTGGGCGATGTGGCCTAGTGGTTAGAGTGTCTGCTCTGAGATCGGTAGGTTGTGAGTTCAAACCCCGGCCGAGTCATACCATAGACTATAACAATAGGACCCATTACCTCCCTGCTTGGCACTCAGCATCAAGGGTGGGAATTGGGGGTTAAATCACCAAAAATGATTCCCGGGCGCGGCCACCGCTGCTGCCCACTGCTCCCCTCACCTCCCAGGGGGTGATCAAGGGTGATGGGTCAAATGCAAAGAATAATTTTGCCACACCTAGTGTGTGTGTGTGTGTGTGTGTGTGTGTGTGTGTGTGTGTGTGTGTGTGTGTGTGTGTGTGTGTGTGTGTGTGTGTGTGTGTGTGTGTGTGTGTGTGTGTGTGTGTGTGTGTGTGTGTGTGTGTGTGTGTGTGTGTGTGTGTGTGTGTGTGTGACAATCATTGGTACTTTACTTTAACTTTTATACGATAATGGATGTAAATTATATACATTTGCCTGACGATAGAGCTTATAATACTATTGTTAAGAAACACTGATAAAAGATGATATACGATATATAAATTATATAAATGTTGCCTACAATAGAGATTTAACACCATCGTTATATCGTGATAATGCATGTTATTGACACATCGAGATGTGTTCCGCAAATTTGACAGCGACTAGTGAACAAACGTGTCCTTAACGCAATGTAGCATTCTTGCTGGCGGCTAAAGTCTCCCCACAGTCCAAAGCCACTTCTAAATCAGCAAGGCTCGCTTCCATGGCGGCAAATAAAGATGGTTTCTTACAAGTGTCATCCCCGGAGGACGAGGAATAGGTAAACATATTCCTCTACACACAGTAGAGGAATATGTTAACCGCTAAGCTAGAGCACTTGAATGTAAACCGAGGTGGGCAGACGATAGAAATCTTAACAGTAACGATACAGAGTATAGTATCTACAGAGTATAGTATCAGTATATAGACCATGCTACCGTGGTTAGATTGATTTTTATTTTTTATTACTTGGAAATTATTTAAATACGTTATGTATTATTTCATTGATATTGTTACACCGCCTTTGTCTGATTACAGTTGTAATAAAAAATGTAACCATTCAATGGTTTTGAAATGTTCAAGTATGACTAGTACTGTCCCTGTTGGTATTAGTATTGGATCGATACCCAAATTTGTGGGTTTCCCCTAGACTGGGAGAATAAATACCGTATTTTCCGCACTATAAGGCGCACCGGATTATTAGCCGCACCTTCAATGAATGGCATATTTCATAACTTTGTCCACCAATAAGCCGCCCCGGACTATAAGCCGCGCCTACGCTGCGCTAAAGGGAATGTCAAAAAAACAGTCAGATAGGTCAGTCAAACTTTAATAATATATTAAAAACCAGCGTTCTAACAACTCTGTTCACTCCCAAAATGTACGCAAATGTGCAATCACAAACATAGTAAAATTCAAAATAGTGCAGAGCAATAGCAACATAATGTTGCTCGAACGTTAATGTCACAACACACAAAATAAACATAGCGCTCACTTTCTGAAGTTATTCTTCATTCGTAAATCCTTCGTCTTCGGTGTCCGAAGTGAAAAGTTGGGCAAATTTACGATCCACTGGCAGATGTTGGCGTCGTCTGGCGCTGCCTCCTCGTCTTAGTGAAGGTGTGTTCGCCTTCTGTCATCCATTGTTCCCACGCAGTTAGCAGTCTAGCTTCGAATGCCCTGTTGACACCAATATCTAGCGGCTGGAGGTCTTTTGTCAATCCACCCGGAATGACGGCGAGTATTGAATTAAGCGCGTAAGCGTGTCTCTCAATGTGCTGTTATGAGCTAGCAAATATAACAACTACACTACCCAGCATGCAACGATAGTTACGAGCATGCGCGGTAGCCCTGAGAAGCGTTGTATGCTGGCAGTTAGCACGCTGTGAGTAAACGTTGAGAACTCAGTTAACACGCCTCGTCTGCATTATTTATAATTAGACAGACAACACACTTAATAGGAGCCATTTTGGGGTCTTTACATAAACACACAAATGGAAATGAAACGTCACATATCCCAGCATGCACCGCGCGCTTCTTCTACGGGGAAAAAAGATGGCGGCTGTTTACCGTAGTTGCGAGACCTAAACTTTATGAAAATGAATCTTAATATTTATCCATATATAAAGCGCACCGGGTTATAAGGCGCACTGTCAGCTTTTGAGAAAATTTGTGGTTTTTAGGTGCGCCTTATAGTGCGGAAAATACGGTAGATTTGACATGTGTTTGCCTTTTTACTTTACAACACATATTTGGGAATATATGTTTTAAAATTTGAATTTAGTGGAAGCAAGTCACATTTATAGAATGTGTTCTTTTTATGTTTGAAGATGAATGTGTTGTCATTCATCAGGTTATTGTTATTCTTATGGAATTTAACTGATCAGTTGTCTCAGAAGATGTTTGGCCTCCCATCCGAGTAGTTTTCATCAGTTCATGTTGATAGACTTAGCTTAGAAAGATCTTGTTTGTGCGCTTGGTGCCAAGGTCCTAACTTTTTTATCCTCTTACATTTGGAGAAGCCTATGCACGGGAAGGAATGTTTTGTTCTTTTTGTAAAAAAAAAAAAAAAAAAAGAATGTGTCCACCAACTTGTTAACCATATAATTGAATTATTCATATACACTGTATCGAATCATATGGAACTGTTCATACACTAAATAAAATCGTATCAAATCCTCCATACACTAAATTGAATCGCATCAAATTGTTCTGTTTTATAAATTAATTGTTTTTTAATTACATCGTAATTCCCTTTCGATACTTTTCTAAATAAAGAGGACCACAAAAAATGGCATTGTTGGCTTTATTTTAACAACAAATCTTACGGTACGTTAAACATAGGTTTCTTATTGCAATCAAAGAACAATTTTGTCCTTAAATAAAATAGTGACCATACAAGACAACTTGTCTTTTAGTATTAAGTAAGCAAACAAAGGCTCCTAATTTGTCTGACGTATGCAGTAACACATTTTGTCATTTCTCATTCTATTATTTTGTGAAATATATGAGGGACAAGCTGTAAAAATGAATTATTAATCCACTTGTTCATTTACTGTTAATATATGGTTACCGGTATTTTCCGTTTCAACATGTTACATCTACACTTTTGTTAAAATGTAATAATAATTTATTCTTCTGTTATTTGGATACTTTACATTAGTTTTGGATGATGCCACAAATTTAGGTATCGAGCCGATACCAAGTAGTTACAGGATCATACATTGGTCATATTCAAAGTCCTCATGTGTCCAGGAATGTATTTCCTGAGTTTATAAACATAATATGAATTTTACAAAAAGGAAAAAAGATTTTGTGACGATAAAAAATATCCATGTTATCATAGTAATATCGACTAGATACACTATTATACTTGGTATCATTACAGCAGGTGTCAAGTTTAGATCCACTCATGGCATTTGTTTAAATTCAGTCGCACTAGCTTTTGTTAGCTGTGACGCCAGTTTTATCCTACTATGGTGTGTAGTGACGCATGTTTAGATATACCTAGTCCTGCAGGGATGATACTTGTAAGAAACTCACTTTATTAATAGCTAAAACACTGCTGACTGCGGATGGATGTTCGCTGCTAGCTAGCCATGTCTTAATGCACCTCTTCCTGAGGGCGTTTCAGTGTTATAAGTTCACATTTATCGTTAGTTTTTAGGCCAAAATGCGTCCGTTCTCCTTTTTCTGTCTACACACTGTCTGCTTGTAAGTACTCCGTGATTGTGCGCTGCCGTCACGGAATCGATACTTTTCAGAGTATAGCACCGTTTTTGATTGTTGGGTTATACTTGTATAGCGCTTTTCTACCTTCAAGGTACTCAAAGCGCTTTGACAGTATTTCCACATTCACCCATTCACACACACATTCACACACTGATGGCGGGAGCTGCCATGCAAGGCGCTAACCAGCAGCCATCAGGAGCAAGGGGTGAAGCGTCTTGCCCAAGGACACAACGGACGTGACTAGGATGGTAAAAAGTGGGGATTGAACCCCAGTAACCAGCAACCCTCCGATTGCTGGCACGGCCACTCTACCAACTTCGCCACGCCGTCCCGTGATACTATACTAGTACCGGTATACCGTACAACCCTAATATATATGTACCGTATTTTTCGGACTATAAGTCGCAGTTTTTTTCATAGTTTGGCCGGGCTCCAGTGCGACATATATGTATTTTTCCTTTTTTATTATGCATTTTCGGCAGGTGCGACTTATACTCCGGTGCGACTTATACTCCGAAAAATACGGTATATATATATATATATATATATATATATATATATATATATATATATATATATATATATATATATATATATATAAATATACACACACACTGTAACTACCTGCTGGTGTTAATGTTTGCATGGTTTTGATTTGACGTTATTTTTTCCCATGTTTGCATGGTTTTGATTTGATGTTAGTTTTTCCCATGTTTGCATGGTTTTGATTTGATGATAGTTTTTCCCATGTTTGCATGGTTTTGATTTGACATTAGTTTTTCCCATGTTTGCATGGTTTTGATTTGATGTTAGTTTTTCCCATGTTTGCAAGCACGCCGTCTGTGCCTGAAAGCGGATGGGCAGAGAATGAGGAAGTAGTGTTGTGTGTCTGGGGAAGCACAGAGACGAAAGTTTATGCACGGGAGGTAGAACATGTTGAAATTGTGCAGTTTATCATAAGATTGGCAATAAAAGATAAAAATAGCTTCAGACTTTGTGGTGATGTCTTCTGGTGGTTACAATACATTATAATACTTACATTTTTTTTTCAAGTAAAAGAAATCAAATCAAATCAAATCAACTTTATTTATAAAGAAAAACAAACTTTTGGCGGCAATTTAAATGTTTGTGTATTATTGGCTGACCTTAAAAGACGTTTCCCTTCTGCATCCCGCTGCAAACAATTTCTCTCTCGTAAATAAATAGCCCATTGCACCAGTCATCCTGCTTACTGTAAGATGGTTTCATGGTATTCTTCATCTCAGCGTAGGGCATGTCTTCCCAACAGGGGACATTTAGAATGGCAGCCAGGACTTTTTATTTTGACTGTCCCCCCATGTCCTTGTGTGTATTTAAGTGTTTTAAATATGTGAAACCCATGTAATTAAACATGACTTGGGCTTGATGTCCCTGTTGCAGAGGCACCAGTGCAGCGGAGTGCATAAGCAGATGTGACTGCGTTTTAAGAATTTAATGCTGCTGTGTCAAGGCTCGTCGTCTCCGCTCCACAGATGAACAGGCGGTGTCTTTGTCAAGGCAAACTTTTTACACTTCTCCCCTCTGCCATTGTGCACTAGAAAAGTAATCATATCACATTTGAGCAGTGTCAGACATCTCCCAGCCATCGCGCTCGCTGAATGCATAGTTTAAAACACCGGTGCCGTTTCTATCTTTATCTGTTACACATCACTGCGCCGCTCCTTCTCTAGCCCCTTTCTGTCTCTTTTTTTTAATTTTGGAAGCTGTTGGATTATTCCAACACATTTCCCCTTTATCCCATTGGAAGGCAGTTCCAAGTGGGGAGGATTACCTCCGTTTATCCCTTTTTCCTTTTAGTACAATTTCACAAAGCAAGTCACAAAACAAAAGCAGGCTTTGATAAGACATTTCAATTGCATGCAACCTCACACAACCTCTGAACTTCTCTGGAGCTACAATCCTGCTTCTTTTTGTCACATTTTCTTCAATATGTGGATGTACTACAATGGCTGCATTTGTAATACACTTTCTAGGGCTGCACGAGTGCTGCTGGCACAGGGTAGCTCCGGTTCACAGAAGAAAATAAGACATTCTGAAGCAGAGTGTGATATTCTAAGCTACTGTACTATGGGAACATGTTATCAAATAATGCATACTATCATTTCTAGTGATGGGTAATTGACGCCTACGTGAGTGTGCGCACACGCACTGGGTGTATGGACACTGCACTGATACTATGTTGGTGATTGGTGTCATCTGCTGCGTTTTACCTGCAACCAACATTCTTAGTTAGCAATTAATAGCCGCACCCACTAAATTTTGAAGAAGAAAACATCATATACTGGCTGCACCGGACTATGAGCCACAGATATATCCTGATATGGTGTGAAATGAGATATTTACATAAACATATTCTGTAAATGTTTTTTTACATACCATAATCATTTCCAAAAGGTGCCTGTAACACAGCAGAAAAACGGCCGACCAAACAAAACATAAGTCATTAATGTTTTTCTTTATTCATCTTTTGAATGAAGATGAATAAGATTTTCCCTTTTAGGTTAAAATGTTATTTTTTTGTTTTTTGTTTTTTAATTATTATTATTATTATTTTTATTTTTTTATTTTTTCCATCCATCCATTTCTACCGCTTGTCCCTTTTGTGGTCGTGGGGGGTGCTGGAGCCTTTCTCAGCTGCATTCGGTCGGAAGGCGGGGTACACCCTGGACAAGTCGCCACCTCATCACAGGGCCAACACAGATAGACAGACATTCACACACTGGGGCCAATTTATTGTTAATTATTTTATTATGTATTTATTTTTTTAAATGTATTTTCTCTTTTTTAATAAGGTTCAAGATGTTTGTTGGGATTCTTCTTCCTTGTACTTTTTAGACACTTTGGAGTTTGAACAGTTTCTTAAAGTGGCTCATTCTAGTACATTGTTTGATTCATTTGCTTAAGCCATTCCATAATTTAGCCGCTCGCGAAGAAAATTCCATAGATTAGCTGCCCTTTTGTATAAACCGCAGGGTTCAAAGTCTGGGGAAAAAATTAGCGGCTTATTTTTATATTATATTTTTTTCCCAAATGAATAGCTGCGCAGAAAGGAATATGAAACGTTCAACTCTGTTCAATGAGCCAAATAGTAAACAGGAAAATAACATTTACCTTTTTTGGTTTTGGTGCTATAAGAGAAAAATGTTCTCACACAAAATTGTCATTTTTCTTGGTTCTATTTATACCAGAAGTGTCGACATGTTTTCTAGCGAGGACCTCATACAAACAAAATTGAAGTATGTGGGGACCCACTTTGTTACATATTGTGGATTAAAGACAGTGTTGGGTTAGTTACTGAAAACCAGTAACTAGTTACTTTACTAGTTACTTTATTTCAAATGTAACTCAGTTACTAACTCAGTTACTTACACCAAAAAGTAATGCGTTACTGTGAAAAGTAACTATTTAGTTACTTCTTTTTTTCTTCTTTTTTTTTTAAAGCTCCCATTAATGCCCTTTTTGCCTTCATTTCAGTACTGTTATTGCACTGGAGAATAATACAATCTGTTGATCAACTTGACATACATTTTTATTTTCCTTTTAACATAATTAATGAAAAACAGTGCAACATAAAAAGGCATTCCTCCTTTCTTTAAACTTGGACCAATGACCATTAATAAAAAACAAGTTTAAGTGCAACATAAGAAGGCACATCATCTTCCTTGAAACATAGGTAGTGAAATAAAGCCTGACATCTGGAGTGATGCTGCTGTCTTCCACACTTGGAGCCATGGATTGTAGAATCCTTGTTTTCAGTGGCAGGATCATTGACACAGATGGTGAAGTTTCAGTGCTCAGTAGAGATGGAACACTTTTGAGGGGTTTAAGCACCTGGAGGACCTCATCTGCCACTCTCACATCATCATCAGACAGGGTGACATTTGTCTTCAGGGTGTTGTGGGTCAATGCAGAGTATATAGCTGCCTGCTGCTCCAACATATCATAAGTGGAGTTCCACCTCGTTGGGACATCATGTATGAGCAGGCAGCTTTAGCATTTCTTGCTTTGTCTTAAGCACATGAGCAGCTGTTGTGCTTGGGTGGAAGTAAGAAACCTTCCTGATCCTCCCAAAGAGGCGCTCCATCCTATTGACTGAGATTCCCTTCTGTGATGCCAAATTCACTACATGTGCAAAGCACCTATCTGTGGTCCCAGTCCTGCCTCATTCTCTGTAATTATTAGATTTTTGGCATTATCACGTGTGACTGGGATATCTTTATCTTCCATTCCTCCACTGCTTGTGTCAGTACCTGCGCAAGGTGACTCTCGTAGAGGGGGCGTGTCTTCTCATCTCCCAGTCTGCTGTGATGAAGTGAGCGCTTATAGTTCCGCTGGACGTCCACCCGTCTGTCATGAGCGCAACAGCTGATGCTCGGGATAGTTCATCCACAACTTTTTTCTTCTCCTGCTCATAAAGATCTGGCACAATCTTATTGCTGAAGTGGGTGCGCGACGGGATGTCGTAACGTGGTTCAAGCACGTTCAGCATGTCTTTAAAACCCTCGTTTTGCACAACCGAGTCTGCACTTATAAACACACCGATTCAATGGCGGGGGCGTTCAAGCTCCTCCGTTACTCCGCTCGCCATGACCACGCTGTGTGTGGACTGAACGTGCCAACAACTCTTTTTTTTTGTTTCATGTATCAAACCGCGGATCACGTGATCCACCCACACACACATAGACCGCGCCTCTTTTCTTCTCTCCGGCTTGTGACAGAGGAAGATTCAGAAGAACGTCACCGCAGCGCTTCTGTTTCTAGCCGATACTACATCAAAAGTAACGTAAAATAACGCAATAACGCATCATGTAGTAACGGTAACTAAATTACTGAATTAAAAAAAACGCGTTAGATTACTAGTTACCGCCGAAACTAACGGCGTTACAGTAACGCGTTACTTTGTAACGCGTTAGTCCCAACACTGATTAAAGATACCAAAACCAATTCACTGTAGGAAAATCAATATATGCCAAACTCTGAACAAAACAGCAACAGATTAACTTTGTGTTATAGGTAAGAAAATTTGTGTCATAGGAATATTATTACGATTCTTTACTAATGAGTATTGTGCCAGCGAAAACCTATTTGAGGGCTTTAGCAAACTCAAACACTTTTCATATCTTGTTGGAAATGTGTACGCATATTAATCTTGACAGAGCCCATGGAAATCATCAAAGACCATTGGGATGCAAAGGCCGTCAGCCATTCTGGTTTTTAGGTCCCATTTTGGGGGTGTTTGCTTTGGTCTCGTTTCTTTTTTTTTTTTTGCTACGTTCTAAGAATGTATAGAATGTGTACCAGGCCAATAAAAAATTAGCTGTAGGACACACTTTAGACACTCCTGATATAAATCGATAATAAAAAGATAAACCAATGGCAAATGCGGTATGCCACGATCCTGACTTCATTTAGTACAAGTAGTCCCTTGTGAGCCGAAGAAGTGCTTTCTGATAAAACATGCGCTTTAAAGTCAATTAACACAGCAGTTGTATCAGTAATGTGTTTTTACTTAAAATGTGACACACATCAAGGGACACAGTATCACTCCTTGTTTCATAATGCATCAATGCGTCACTATGGTTTGACCAATTCTTAATTATTGCTCTTAATTTTTCATCAATGTTCTAAACCCCTTTTTCCATGCATATGTTGTGCCATAAGTGGATCAAGCTGACAACGTAATGTCTCTTTAGACAGCAAACTAATTTTCGAGTGAATCTACAGCACCCCTGCTGTTTAAAGCCAAGTAGTGCGCTCTATACCTTTGCGTTATTTCTTGTCTTGTTTGCGTTTATCAATGTGTTGTGTAAAAGATTTAGCAATATAAAATGGAGTATTTTTCATAACATTTTGCACTTTCTTTTTCTGTTGGCAGTATAACTTTGTGGGTAGAATCCTGGGCCCTCGGGGACTCACGGCCAAACAGTTGGAAGCAGAGACGGGATGTAAAATCATGGTGCGAGGCAAAAGCTCCATGCGAGACAAAAAGAAGGTAAGCATATATCAGTGTATTTTACCCCTCATTATTTTTTGAAAGTGCGCTCCCTCGGCGCAGCCAAGTCACGGCTCGGTGCAAATAAAAAAACATTTTGGTGTTACATTAATTATTGCTCTGCAAAGACGTTTAAGGTCAATATTTCTTAGTTTCTGACGCAGATATTAAAAACCACTCTCCCGTGACCCTTGTCGCAACACAAGATTGTGTCACATGGCGGCTGGACATTGACATGTGATCTGTTGCAAAAGGCTGTGCAGTGGAAAGTACGGAAAGCAGTAGCAAAGCAGGACGGCAGACGGCCAAGGCCATGGGCAGCCTCTATTTCTGGAGTCATTGAGCTGAGGTTGGAGGCATAAAAGGCTAATGCCATGTGTGTTTATGTCCCAACATTCCAATGGTAGACACAATGCTTTTTTCCCCCTGCCTTCTTTATTCGCTGCTAGTAGACTTCATGGCTATATTGAAGTATTATAAGTAAAATGCTCAAGTAAAAAACACTTAATGTTATATTTTTAGCATGAAACCTAGAGATTATTTTAGTGCAAGAGACTCATATTTGTTTTGATCTTTTCTAAGTGTTCTTTGCAAAGTTTTTTTAATGTAATTGGGATTTCATTATTTTAGTCCATGTTTACGTTGTGTTTTTTTTGTTTTTTTTGCCCATGTCTGATTTTTTTTGAATGTCTGCGTGAACAGTACAATTCCGATAATTAAAAAAAAAAATCCTACCCAGGTCTCTTTTGTATGTGACCATTAATCCGGTACCTAGCCGATACTCAGTGGCCTAGTGGTTAGAGTGTCCGCCCTGAGATCGGTAGGTTGTGAGTTCAAACACCGGCCGAGTCATACCAAAGACTATAAAAATGGGACCCATTACCTCCCTGCTTGGCACTCAGCATCAAGGGTTGGAATTGGGGGTTAAATCACCAAAAATGATTCCCGGGCACGGCACCGCTGCTGCCCACTGCTCCCCTCACCTCCCAGGGGGTGAACAAGGGGATGGGTCAAATGCAGAGGACACATTTCACCACACTTAGTGTGTGCGTGTGCGTGTGTGTGTGTGTGTGTGTGTGTGTGTGTGTGTGTGTGTGTGTGTGTGTGTGTGTGTGTGTGTGTGACAATCATTGGTACTTTAACTTTAACAAGTGCAGTCTTAATGCTTGGGTTGCATTTAACCAGGGATCTAACGATAAATGGTATTCATGATAATCTAACGATAAATGGTATTCATGATAAACTGGTGTAAAACTCCCAACGGTTTATATTACACTTTTGAATTAAAATTATCAAACTGTGATTGACACTTTGATAAACTCACAGACCGGTGAGCATTAGCTCGGTAGCTAGCTTAATTGCTAATATGAATAAAAGAGACATAAGAAACGACATACCCCAATCAAAGCTTATAAAAACACATTGCTGTCTGACGACAGTTTGATCAATCTTCAGAATCAAAGCCTTTTTATTTTGTAAACAAACTGCAGTGTGTGTGATGATATGCTACTCAACGACACATCCTCTGTTCGCATTTTTTCCATAATGTGAACAACTACATCGAAAGGTCAGATTTGAGCAAAAAATCAGAATATTACCCTACACTGTGAACATAACCTTAGTTTGCATGTGTTCTGTTCGTACTTGACTGTGTTGTCGTTGCTTTTCAGCGTCCTCTGCAGTGGGCATTTGTTTTGGTGTTTTTGTTTTGTCCGAGTTAAACATTTGGAGGGATTTAGTCTTTTAGATTTTTTTCATACGGACAAATGTTCATCAGAAAAAATCTATGATTTGGCCAAAGTGGACACATTTTTTTTTTGCAATCTCAGAGTAGAAGATGAAATACAAAATACCCTATTTTATCATATAAGGCGCACTTAAAATCCTTTCATTTTCTCAAAAATCAACAGTGTGCCTTATAACCTCGTGCGCCTAATGTACGGAATAATTCTGGTTGTGCTTACCGACCTCGAAGCTATTTTATTTGGTACATGGTGTAATAAGTGTTACTAGTAGATGGCAGTCACACAAGAGACGTGTAGATTGCAAGATGATGCCAGTAAACAAAACCAAAACTTGAAATGTTCCATTTAGAATATAGAACATTACACAATATTATGCAAAACCAAACTTTTCTTACCTTCTGGTACCTGCTGATGTGTATGTAAGGATCTGCACAAGTCCTGAAAATTTGCGCGCGCCCGCCATCTGTGCCGACGCCGTAATCAGTAAGCTGCTTCTTTTTCTCCATCTTCTTGTTATGGGGCATACATCCTCCACTGTTGCCATTTCTAGTATAAAGTAACGTAAAGTTCTAAAGCTAAAAACTACTAGTGTAGTGGGTTTATATAATTCACTCACAGAACTTTTGTTATTAGAGAGTTCCGGCCGGACGATTTTGCACGGGGCGTTGTTGTTGCACTAGTGAGCCACAAATGAGGAGATGCTGCTTGGTTGTTGATTTAAGTAAAGTTTGAATGTCATTAAAACAGTTAGCACCATCTTTTGACACTTCTTCCACTCCCGTCCTTGCACGCGACACTGCTACAACAAAGATGACGGGGAGAAGACGCTGTTGAAGTGAAGCCACGTAAATAAGACCGCCCACAAAACGGCGGATCCTGAAGCGACTTGAAGATGATCTGTAAAACATAATCTATGCAACACTTTGACCAAAGAACCACCATTACATGTTATGTAGACTACACGGAAGTGTTTTAAATATAGAAAAAAATCATAATATGACCTCTTTAATGCGCCCTATAATCCGATGCGCCTTTTGTATGAAAATTGACCTGAATAGACCTGCTCATCGGCAGTGCGCCTCCATAATCCGGTGCGCCCTATGGTCCGAAAAAGACGGTATTCTTAAAGGGGAACATTATCACCAGACCTATGTAAGCGTCAATATATACCTTGATGTTGCAGAAAAAAGACCATATATTTTTTTAACCGATTTCCGAACTCTAAATGGGTGAATTTTGGCGAATTAAACGCCTTTACGTTGTGACGTCACATCGGGAAGCAATCCGCCATTTTCTCACTTTCGTCGGTGTGTTGTTGGAGGGTGTAACAACACGAACAGGGACGGATTCAAGTTGCACCAGTGGCCCAAAGATGCAAAAGTGGCAAGAAATTGGACGAAATTTGTTCAAAATACGAAGGTGTGGGGAAAGCCGACGAAATGGTCAGTCGTTTGTTCCGCACACTTTACCGACGAAAGCCATGCTACGACAGAGATGGCAAGAATGTGTGGATGTCCTGCGACACTCAAAGCAGATGCATTTCCAACGATAAAGACCCTAGCTTCCCTGGCCTGCTGACATCAACTCCAAAACTGGACAGATCAGCTTTCAGGAAAAGAGAGCGGATGAGGGTATGTCTACAGAATATATTAATTGATTAAAACTTTATTCATTACTGGCGGTTTTACGTAAATTATTATACATAAACTGTGTTTACCAATAATTTTTAAATTTTTTTATTTTTTTCAATCATTCGAGTAGTCTTGTGTAGTGCAGTATTTTGTGTCTATTTAGGTATGGTTAACCTGAGTGCTGAAATCGTGGAAAAATATATGTTCTTCGCGCGCCTGAAATGGGCTGTCTGCACTCTCAAAGTGCATGTTGTTGCCAAATGTATTTCATATGCTGTAAACCTAGTTCATAGTTGTTAGTTTCCTTTAATGCCAAACAAACACATACCAATCGTTGGTTAGAAGGCGATCGCCGAATTCGTCCTCGCTTTCTCCCGTGTCGCTGGCTGTTGTGTCGTTTTCGTCGGTTTCGCTTGCATACGGTTCAAACCGATATGGCTCAATAGCTTCAGTTTCTTCTTCAATTTCGTTATTGCTACCTTCCTCCACACTACAACCATCCGTTTTAATACATGCGTAATCTGTTGAATCGCTTAAGCCACTGAAATCCGAGTCTGAATCCGAGCTAATGTCGCTACATCTTGCTGTTCTATCCGCCATGTTTGTTTGTTTCACTGTGTGACGTCACAGGAAAATGGACGGGTGTATATAACGATGGTTAAAATCAGGCAATTTGAAGCTTTTTTTAGGGATATTGCGTGATGGGTAAAATTATGAAAAAAACTCCGAAAAATAAAATAAGCCATTGGGAACTGATTTTTAATGGTTTTAACCCTTCTGAAATTGTGATAATGTTCCCCTTTAATTGTAGCTTTTGTGTTTATTTACATTGGGGATGTAACGATATAAACAATTCATATCTCGGATATCGTGACCAAAATTATCACGGCTACCATTTTTATGACAGTATTTTTAAATGAACTCAAAAAGTATATGTACACACACTGAAATCTTTTCACAAAGTAAGTTTTAAAAAAAACAACTAAAATAGACACATTGTTAGAAAACTTATAATTTTGCATGTTTTGTGTTTCTTTTGCTTCTCTCAGTCTTACTATTTATGTTTTAATGGTTAAGCTTTTATTGTTTTAAATATTGGTTTGTACTGTAGCACTTCTAAGATTTATTTAAATGAGAAGTGCATAACAAATACAATATATTATTATTGTTATTGTTTATCCTTGGCAGGCATTAAGGAATCTTACCCTGTTCACAGGTCCTTGAACGCACCGTAAAAACACTTCCTCTAATACCTTTCGTATTAGTATCAGTATAAAACGATCATTTGTTTTAAGAGAGCACAGGTTCAATGTGCACGATTGAATTGAAGTTTCTCAGAAGGCAATGTGTTCATAAAAGTTAAGATTGTGGTTTCTCAATGGGGAAAGACAGTCATGGCTCTTGTTTTCATGTTAGCATTTAAGCTAGTGAGCTGGCCCCAGTCTGTCCGTGAGTTGATCAAAGTGCAGTTATCAATGACTTTTTTTTGTTAATTTTAAGGAGTCTTAAGGAGTGTGTTTTAGCACGGTTATCAATAAATGTTTTTATCATACTTTACGTAAACTGCAAAGAGGATGTGGTGTTATTTAGAATAATTAGTTTTTACTTTTAATTATTTGGCGCGCTTGAGGAAGAAGGTCAATTTAGCTCTCTTTGACCAAACGGTCGTTGTCAACAAGTACATTGCAAAAAAACTGCAGCCACAGAACCAATGTTGTAATAGCAGTAAAGAGCAAACTGCTCAGTCAGCAAAGTCTAAGTCTAACACATACAAGTTTTCACACCAACCACTGAGTTTTATAGTGCATGTAAAGCTATATAAAGCTGCCAAGTGCCGACCACTTCAAATGTAGTTATCGGCATCTTGTGGAATTGTTCCAAGCACTGCATCTTCACGGGTTAATTTTTGCATATGTGACAATATTTAAAAAATGGTACCCTTAGGATTAATAAATACCGGTACCACGCTACGATGCAACATGTCCATTCTGGAACACTTCTTCCTCTTCATCTTATCTTTCTCTTTCTTTTTCGCCTGCACATCCTCGCTGTCCTCCAGTGATGCTTTATTGTATTACATTTGCATAAGTCAGAGAAAATTTATTTTATCCCTTTCATTGTGGGAAGACAATTTATCTGCACACTCTTTCTCTCAAACACACAAGCGTGTGCGCGCGCACACACACAATGCCCACACGGTGCATCGTTACACAAACATTTCGTGCGTGCAGACAAGCACACTTTCGGCTGAGTCATAATCTTAGAAGCTGCCTGTTGGCTGCAGGGCCAACATTTTTTTTTTCTTGTTCTTTTTTTATGAAACCCTTCCATTCTTATTTTAATTTCTCTCTCTCTCTCTCTCTCTCTCTCTCTCTCTCTCTCTCTCTCTCTCTCTCTCTCTTTCCTATGGAGTGTGTTCATTAGAAGAGAAGAGAATAAGGACACTCTACTCGCTCTTCACAATTAGATCCACACGTTGGTCCCATGTGCACGCCAGGTTCCCGTCTCCTCTAATTACATGATTTGTCTTTTGCCCTTCAGTATCTTACTATTTTAAAAGATCATGATGGTCATGTGACATTTGTACAGATCAAACCGTTGAGGTTTATTGAACAAGATTATTGTTAACTGTGTTTCGAAGCAGTTACAGCAATGGAGTGCACCAGATTATCTTTTCAAATTTGTAATATAATATAATATAATGAAACTTTTTCAAAATCAGTAACAAAAGCTCCTCTTGGCTGATGTAAAAATGTTTTGTTTGTTTAGTAAATACATTTTTGAACATTTTGAACTGAGTCAGAATTGCAATTCTGATGTGAATCGATTTTTTTTCTGGCACCCCTAAAAAAACAAGTGTTTTTTCCTATAAAACAAGTTTTATATTCGGGGTCTAGAAATTTGTACAATGCAATTTAGCAGATTTAACATAACCACACAACAATACTGCACTGATACTTTTTGTTTCATAATGGTCATTTGCCATCTGCTGGATTAGAATAGTCACTACAATTGACGTGCAAATAAAAAAAAATGTTAAAGATCCCCATTAGCTGATCATTAGTAATAGCTGTTCTTCCTGTGGTGCAACATTTCAGAAATACACTTTGATACACACACAGCATTAAGACAAAAGAGAATACACACATATTCAAACATGACAATAACACCACATCTAAAATTAAACAGCTCCACGTTAATATCATTAAATACTAGTTTTGCTAGGGCAGCACGGTGGGAGAGGGGTTAGTGCGTCTGCCGCACAATACGAAGGCCCTGAGTAGTCCTGGGTTCAATCCCGGGCTCGGGATATTTCTGTGTGGAGTTTGCATGTTCTCCCCGTGACTGCGTGGGTTCCCTTCGGGTACTCCGGCTTCCTCCCACCTCCAAAAACATGCACCTGGGGATAAGTTGATTGGCAACACTAAATTGGCCCTAGTGTGTGAATGTGAGTGTGAATGTTGTCTGTCTATCTGTGTTGGCCCTGTGATGAGATGGCGACTTGTCCAGGGTGTACCCCGCCTTCCGCCCGATTGTAGCTGAGATAGGCTCCAGCGACCCCAAAGGGAATAAGCGGTAGAAAATGGATGGACTAGTTTTACTAATTTAGGGTGAAACAATAGCCATAAAATAACAATTAACAGAAAAGTCAAAATCCTAACTAAACAGGTACAAATTATTTGCATGCTATAAAAAAACAAAAAAAACTAAAAAAGTCCAAAAAGTAAAGACTTTATAAAGTCTTATTTTTTCTTTTTTTAGAAAAAGTTACAAAACCACATATGCGGTCCTCTCCAAGGTTTCTCAAAGTCATTCACATCGATGTCCCACTGGGGTGAGTTTTTCCTTGCCCTTATGTGGGCTTTGTACCGAGGATGTCGTTGTGGCTTGTGCAGCCCTTTGAGACACTTGTGATTTAGGGCTATATCAATAAACATTGATTGATTGATTGATTGAAAATTGATTTTTCACAATCCATAAATAGCAAAGTGTTGCAACCATATGTTATTGGGTTTTTTTGTGGACAAAAAGGTAATAATCTGAAAATAAATATGAAACATACAACTCTGGTCAATAAGCCAAGTAGTAAACCGCAAAACAACATCAAAATGATCCCACACTTCGAAATGTGTCCTTTTTCTTAGTTGCATTAAGATCCATGATAAAGACGTACATAACGCCAAACGCGGAACGGCACTCTTTCGACTTTATTTAATATGAGCCGCCTCTTGTGAGCCCAAATAAGTGCTTTTTGATAATCACATTATGGCTCTTTGCAGTCGGACAAAGCAGCTGTATCGGTCATGTTTTTTTTTACACACACACACACACACACACACACACACACACACACACACACACACACACACACACACACACACATCGAGGTACTAGGTATCACTCCTAGTGTTTCATGAGGCATTGATGCTTCAGTATCATTAGTGATCAATGAAGCACATTGATCATAACCACTGTCAAACATATTTCATTATTACTTTTTCAGCTCTTTTTCAAGACCTGTTTTTGGAAAATGTTTAGGAGAAAAGGAAAGTGATGTGATCATTTAGTTTTATACAGCAGGTCGAAACAACGCTTAATTTATGTTAAAGTGGTTATAATAGGATTTTTTTCTACATTTAAAACACTTTAATGTATGCTACATAAGATGTAATATTGGTTCTTAGGGCAACATTTTGCATAAATGATGTTTGACAGACCATCTTCAAGCTGCTTTCTGAACGTCTCTTTGGAATGTTCTGTTTTGTGGGTGGTCTTATTTACTTCCTTTCTCCTTCAGGCCATGCCCCCTTCGACTGCGTCCTCTCACCGTCAGCCATGTTGTAGTTTTTAGCGCTTCCATTTAGAGCAGGCCTGGGCAATTATTTTACTCGGGGGGGCCAGATTTAGATAAAAAAGTGTGTCTGGGGGCTGGTATATCTATTTTTAGGAACACTAATACAAAACCTCACAATAATGATTGAAAGCTAAAAACGTTATGACAGACCGCCTTAAAAAACAGAATGGAATTTGACATTTTTTTACTGAATGAGACACCCAGAATGTACATGAAAATAAAGAATGTGGGATTTACAATATTGACTTTGAAGGATAAAACACTGAATATTGACAACATATTTTACAATCAAGCAAAACACAACCAAAATGCAACAAACATAGTGAAATATGAACACGAAGGGTAAAAAAACAATCCCCACCTACAATCTGAGATATCTCATAGTGACCAAAGTAAGTAATTAGATGACCATAGTAAGTAATTAGATGACCATAGTAACTAGTATATCATGCCGATTCCAAGCATTGACTTAGTATAGTTGAAGACTTACGGTCATTAGAAAACATCACTGCACATCATAATGGCAGCTACACTTTACATCTTAAACATCTAAAACAATTATTTGGGAATGTCCGGCGAGCCAGATTGAAATTAAGGCCCCCGGGCCTTAATTTGCCCAGGTCTGATTTAGAGTCTAATGACAGATATAAGGTAGCTCCAGTAGGGGATTTTAGCATGCATGTGCATAGACAAGCCAGTGTGCCTCACAACAAGGATAGACAAATATGGATAAATATGACAGACTTGCGCAAAGCTGTTTTGGTAAACCGCTACCACAGTGCTGTTCAACTGGTGGCCTGTGGGCCACATCTGACTCGCCGAACATCGCCCAAATATGCTTTATGAAACCATTAAAACTACGGTTGATCATGTGCGGTACTCCCGGCACCCCACAGGGGGCAAAAGCGAGGCATATGTGTGACAGTGAAGCAGCAGTGGGGCGAGTAGAAGAAGACTACTCATTCAACCTGGGAAAAAAAATCCAACTGGATAACTAAGTTTGCATTTTCTACAAGTGCTTGAGTCATTGTTTCCTGGGCACCTTTTAAGTGACGAACACATTGATCCAGACAAGTCGCAACAATGGTAGAAATCCCAGCGTGTGAGGTTCATCACGAAACTTGGTCAAACATTTGTAAGTAGATATAATTTGTGCATAAATATATTTAGTTTGTTTTGTATTGAAATTGCTGACTTTGGAATATTGTTGTATTTGTTGTTTCTTGTCAGAGTAATGATCAATCCTCTTTAAATAAATGTAGTGCTAAATTTGACCAGTAGAGGGCGACAACGCTAATAGTGATAAGTCACTAGCAAAGTTTGGTGCATGATGTTGTGTAATTTATACATTTGTAGTTTATTGTTTGAATGTATTAACAGTAAACTTATTTTATTTATGGAAAATACACAGTGAACGTTGTAATTTTGTTATGTTTATTTAATGTTTATATTTACAGTTTTACAAACCTAAATGAAGGAAGAAGTGTAAAGAAATAAAACTGAGGAAGGAAAATAATTCAAAAGAAGGAACATCAATCCTCAACCATTTTTATTTTATTGACAGTGCATTGTGAAAGCCGATGTGTTTACTTTGCAATTAAGTAAACTCAGTCTCAAAGGAAAATAACCTGCGGAAGCATTCACATTTCGATGTACGGCCCCTGAGTCCTTGGGCTCTTGAAACGGCGGCCCTCTTCATTATGTAGTTGAATAACCCTGCTCTACCATATGTAAATATACACCTGCTGACGTAATTAAGGCAAAACACCTAGGCAAAACACTATAGTCTAACTTCCAAACGGCTCGTTTGGAGCACGTTCGGAAGAAGGCAAGATTATTTTATAAATATCTCCTGCATTCCTCTATTGTTTGATGTCACATTTTTGGGACTTACAGCGATTCGAAATACACAAACACAGGTGCCCCATGGTAACAAAAGTTAGTTTTGCATATGAGCTTTAGCAATTACTTTGGTGACTGGAGGCAAGGAAAACTAACTTGTGTTGTGTTTAGACTGAAGTCACATTTGAAAAGATCAGATTCCAATCAGATTCAGGACTACATCCCGATGTGGCCTGAATCTGATGTCAAAAGATCCGATTTGAAACACTTTGAAGCGTTTAGACTGGCAAAGAAATCAGATCCCTGTCACTTGAGGGAAACAAAATCAGATTTGAGGTATAGTGAATCACAGAAATTTGGTCAACCGTTCCTCCTTTGTTGATAACAATGCTGTTGAATGTCCAATAATCTCATATATTCACACGCTTACTGATGACTTAATTATTTTACGGTGATTTTAGCATGATCAAGTAACAGCTGCTACATTTTCATTAGCGATGCAAGACATTGCGATTATTTTTAAGCTTTTCGGGTTGTCTTAGACATTTCGTCTCTCGTCCAAGCAGGCTGCATCAATTCTTCTTTACGTCTTCAGACAATCTACACAGTCCAGTTATGATTGATCTATTGACCTGATGAATGATAATATTTAAAGGCATTGCGATTATATTGAGTTACTCTGGAATTCCCTCCAAGACTTGTACCATGAGCACTAAGGGTTTCTGGTAGACCACTGTTTGAGAAACACTGGTCTAGACTGAAGTGGTGTTTAGATAAATAAATAAAGTGGGTTTGCTATGTTGTACCTTGATAAGAGTGGCTTTGAAACATTCAGTGATCTGCAAGTCTGTTAAACCACAAGCCTCTCTTTCAGGTTAGTTCACAGCGCTTCCATATCTTTTTGCTAACCCTGCTGTTGCATAATTACAACTCCCCGCCCCACCCTCATCCCCTATATCTGCATCCTCAACCACCCTTTATTCTCTCGCTTTATACCCCATGGCGGGTGGAAGAAGCCACGGCAGCAGCTTTAGCCGGCGTGTTTATTCAGGATCCATTAGCGGCAGCGTTTTTATGCTCTCAATAATTCAGCTGGTTGCTCCTGGGCCGCACTGGCTGACGGCGGCGGCGAGCGGGCTCACTGAAGCTTGCACGGCCATGAGAGAGGAGAGAGAGAGAGAGAAGAAAGGCACAGTGAATCACTTGGCAAGTAGAGAACAATGGCGAGTAGAAGAAAAAAGCAGCTCGGGTAGAAAATGGGGAGGAAGGATGAAGGTGAAGGGCGAAATGCGGTTATGCGCATGAGTCGAGATGGTGCAATTGCTTTTCTTTATTGTTTTTTTTTCTTTTCTTTGTTCTTTTTTGCAGATCAAAGTCTGTTATGATTGAATGGGATTGGACTATCCTCACTTTATCCCGCCAAAAACTAGTGTGTTGGAATATTAACCCTTTTTTTTAAAGGGGAACTGCACTTTTTTTTTTTTTTTTTGCCTATAATTCACAGTCTTTATGAGAGACAAGAAGACATGTGTTTTTCTTTTTTAATGCATTCTAACTCGTAAATGAAAGTCTGCTTAGTATGGAGTCAATCGGAGGTCACCTATTTTTCCCATAAAGCGCTCTAATTAACCATCCAAAAAGCAACAACAATACTCCATCGGTATTTTGTGACCTGAATATTAACCAAATATTAGCAATGTTGTTATTATAAGTGCTAACGCAGACAATCTATTTTTAGCGGCGCCGTGATCACCAAAAGCTAACTCGCTTATGCTGCAATATTGACCTCATCAGCTGGTGAGCTGCTTCTTGCCTCAGCGCTTGTAAATGTTTATTGTAGATCATAAATAATGCCTCTCACCTGGATTGTGGATCGATAAGAACATTATCCGACAAGTTGGTCAACTTTGACAGCAAACTTGGACCCAGAGATGGCAAGAAAGACAAGAATGACGCTTGGTTTCACCCCCTTTTTTCTCTGCGAGTATTATAATTAATTCTTCATCCAAACAGGGATATATAAACATTATAACAATCAGCTTCCCAGTAGAGCAGACATTGTACACTAAGTGATGTTGAATTATGTTTATTGGTTCTCATGAAGTCTGCAGTGGGTAGTAATCAGTGATGTTGTTAAAGGAAAAAGTTTACATTTTGATTAGTCTGTGAAATCAATGCACCGCCATATGCTTAAAATGCATAAATATTACTTGTTATTATAAATGTGCCTGTTCCAACATTACCGTATTTTCCGCACTATAAGGCGCACCTAAAAACCACAAATTTTCTCAAAAGCTGACAGTGCGCCTTATAACCCGGTGCGCTTTATATATGGATAAATATTAAGATTCATTTTCATAAAGTTTAGGTCTCGCAACTACGGTAAACAGCCGCCATCTTTTTTCCCCGTAGAAGAAGCGCGCGGTGCATGCTGGGATATGTGACGTTTCATTTCCATTTGTGTGTTTATGTAAAGACCCCAAAATGGCTCCTATTAAGTGTGTTGTCTAATTATAAATAATGCAGACGAGGCGTGTTAACTGAGTTCTCAACGTTTACTCACAGCGTGCTAACTGCCAGCATACAACGCTTCTCAGGGCTACCGCGCATGCTCGTAACTATCGTTGCATGCTGGGTAGTGTAGTTGTTATATTTGCTAGCTCATAACAGCACATTGAGAGACACGCTTACGCGCTTAATTCAATACTCGCCGTCATTCCGGGTGGATTGACAAAAGACCTCCAGCCGCTAGATATTGGTGTCAACAGGGCATTCGAAGCTAGACTGCTAACTGCGTGGGAACAATGGATGACAGAAGGCGAACACACCTTCACTAAGACGAGGAGGCAGCGCCAGACGACGCCAACATCTGCCAGTGGATCGTAAATTTGCCCAACTTTTCACTTCGGACACCGAAGACGAAGGATTTACGAATGAAGAATAACTTCAGAAAGTGAGCGCTATGTTTATTTTGTGTGTTGTGACATTAACGTTCGAGCAACATTATGTTGCTATTGCTCTGCACTATTTTGAATTTTACTATGTTTGTGATTGCACATTTGCGTACATTTTGGGAGTGAACAGAGTTGTTAGAACGCTGGTTTTTAATATATTATTAAAGTTTGACTGACCTATCTGACTGTTTTTTTGACATTCCCTTTAGCGCAGCGTAAGCGCGGCTTATAGTCCGGGGCGGCTTATTGGTGGACAAAGTTATGAAATATGCCATTCATTGAAGGTGCGGCTAATAATCCGGTGCGCCTTATAGTGCGGAAAATACGGTACATACCGGTATATACTTAGTGTGTATATATACAACCTTGATGGAGGTCCATTGTAAGCATACTTTTGCTCGCATTTATTTACCATGTAGAATGCATAAAAACAGAAAAAACTAATTTTAGCTTGTCTTACAAAAAATTGTGAATGATACGTGACATTTAAAAAAACTAAGTGCAGTTCCCCTTTAAGTTAGTGTCAAAGCCTGTTAGTCTTAAATCAGACATTTTCTTTTTGTTAGGATTTTTCTATTGTTTGTCCTGCCTGTAAATTGGTTTAGGTCACTTTGTTTGTTTTCTGTTTATTATTTCATTTAGTTATTTTCTGTCATCACTGCAAAGGCTATCTATGCTTATCCATTCTTTATTATTTTCTTTCCTTGTTAGAAAACAGGCTCCTTAACCTTAACTGCTAATGGTTACCTGAGAGGCGGCGCGGGATTTTAGATACAATTCTTACCAAGTTTCGAGCATATAAATGTAGTCGGGTAAAACGTTTAAAAATAGTTCCTGTAGGACATTCAAACAATAAAATTGCATTTGTGTCCAAATATTGGGCTCTTTTTTTAAGTTAATTTAAATTATGCAAGTGAGTAGGGATGTAACGATTTATTTAATGAAAAGCATGTAACAAATAAAATGTATTATTATTTCTGACGGTTGTTGTGGCGTCCTACTCCGTTCAGTGGTCGTTGAACGCACATTAAAACACCTCTGTCTTGTATTCCGCTGAGTATAGAATGATCACTCTGTTCTTAGAGAGCACAGCTTGTAAGTTCAATGTGCACGATTGAATAGCTTAGTTACTCAGACAGCAATGTGTTTATAGAAGTTTAGATTGGGGTATGTTGTTTCCTAATGGGGAAAGATGTTATTGTCTCTTGTTTTCATGTGAGCATTTTAGCTTGCGTTGAGTTTATCAAAGTGCAGTTATCAATCATGTTTTTTGTGATACTTTTAATTTAAAACATTAATACTAACCATCGAGAGTTCTACCACTGTTATCATTGATACTGTTTATCGTTAGATCCCTACTCATGATTATTCCAATTTCAAAAGTGATTAATCCGATTACAACAATCATTTGACAGCACCAATTTGAACAGAAAATGAACAAACATCGGTAATTACTGAGACTTTTTAAAAGAGGTTGGATCAAATTCTTACTCCTTTTCAGACATTTTGAATTGTCTTGGTGTAAATGTGATGTTCTTAATTTATTACTTTATAAACATCTTCAAAACAAAGAAACAACATTACTATTACCAATGTTTTGATTGAAGTACTGTATTTTCCAAGCTATACAGCACACCTGTATTCAAGCTACACTCACCGAATTTTTAGAGGAAAAAATAAATACATTTATTAGCTGTACCGCAGATATACAACGGTACAAAATATTTTCTAAATGTTTTTTCTTTTACATACTTTAGATGTTTCCAAACAGTGCCTGTCACATGGCAGTATAACGGCTGCTCAAACAAAACAGAGGTCATCGTCATGGACCCACCAGCTGCGGAAGCTATCTCTCCAATCAGCTAAATGGACTCAATACAGTGTTTCCCACAGGACAGGCATCTATTTGTGGTGGTGTGGTCGGGGGGCGGGGGGTGGCGGCGTTCAGCGGCGATGACCAAGAAGAACGCGGAGTTGGAATATAATTACAACACTTTATGTACATTTTTATATACAGATTTGAACAATTAGTTATTCACTGAAATATATTTAATAATTGTGGTTCTTACAAAAATATAAAAGCTAAAATGTCTCTTAAAGCTCTGCCCCTTTAATTAGTGCATACATCATCTGTGTGAAGGAGTGAACATCCAATATTAGAATTTATTACTAACGAGCAGAACCGCTCTATGTACAGTGCCGTCTAATCTTAAGCGGCAGCAGCTCAACACATGCAGGGTTCAACGTTAAGGTTTTTTTTCTACTTGCCCAACTTCTCAAATCTACTTGCCCCAATATTTTTACTTGTCCCGCCTAGGTTTTTTTCTGGCTGTGTAGTGCTCATGGCTTATATCTTACTAAATTCCTTCCCGTTTACTATTTACAACACTACACAGTATTTATTATTATTATCTATAATTACATTTAAATGGCATTGCATACATGTAAAATTAAATGCTATTTCACATTATTTGACCAGTAGCAGTTCCACCCATCTGAACAGGTTAGCCACCTGTTTAAAGCCCGATCACAGTTGAAATCTTGAAATGAAGGGCCTTTAATGGCCAAAACATTAACCTGCACAACATTTTAACAGCTGGTTGGCTCAGATTTTATTATTTTCATTGCATTCACATGCTACAGTGGACAATTTAGCTTCAGTATTAATGCAGTATCTGAAGCACCGTCTCCACGTGTGTTTATTGACAACAGGGTTATAACCTGGACACGTTAGCTCGTCGGTATGGTAACAGTAGACTGTTGCTGCGTGCGTCTGCCCCGGCCCCCGAGTCAAACAGCGGCGGTGTTAATGAAGCAGCGTCAGGCTGCTCACCGTCAGTGAAACGCTCGGTGAAATCGCTGATTAACGTTAAATATATGACGAGCCGCGAGCGATGCAGCTATAACCTATCTCACCTGGTAGAGCACCCGCTGCGGCAACCCAGTTCGATTCGCTTTGCTCCGCGTTTCTCTCCAGCTGTCCTTTCAAAATAAATGCATTCAAATCCCGAAAATAAAAATGAAGAAAATCCGAGTCGGTGCTGCACACTGCACAGGTTCGGACCACTTTTGAACTTGTTTGCCAAGACGTCTTACCCTCGTATTCTTCTTTTACTTCGTCGTCGTCTTCTTCTTCTTCTTCTGGCCCACCAGGTGAATTAAGTGCTATTGACGGAGTTACAATGCATAGTAGGCTACCGCCACCTACTGCACCGGAATTGTAACTACAAGCAACATTCACAGACAGAGTCTTATTGCTTTTATGAGCGGTCGAGCGAGTCAAAAGCCGAAAAATCTATTTGTGGCGGACGTAATTCTTTCGTGGCGGGCCGCCACAAATAAATTAATGTGTGGGAAACAGTGCAATAACTCCACGTGATTTTAAATGATAAATGATAAATGGGTTGTACTTGTATAGCGCTTTTCTACCTTCAAGGTACTCAAAGCGCTTTGACACTACTTCCACATTTACCCATTCACACACACATTCACACACTGATGGAGGGAGCTGCCATGCAAGGCGCTAACCAACACCCATCAGGAGCAAGGGTGAAGTGTCTTGCTCAGGACACAACGGACATGACGAGGTTGGTACTAGGTGGGGATTGAACCAGGGACCCTCGGGTCGCGCACGGCCATTCTTCCACTGCGCCACGCCGTCCCTAATTTTGGTGAATTTACGAAACTGAAACAGTACAAAAAGAATGCCATTTTAAATTAATAATACTAACACAGGCACTTGTAAATGTGTTAGCATATTCGCTAATGCTAACGGCGCTAGCTTAAATACGTTACGATATAACGTACAAATATGCATGAAAACACTCCTACGGACATCTCACATGGGACGGTTTAGTAAGTAAGAATTGTTTTAGTTATATTGTAAAACTTACAACTGTTGCTTGGAGTGAGAATGAAGAATCCTTTCGAGCAGAAATGCTGTGGATGGTTATATTTCCGGTTCAAGACACGAACCATGGAGTACATTTCAACCCGCAACACCTGCAGTCAGCGAACTCGTCCGAAAGGTGGCGCCAGAGAACAAACAATAATCCACCTTTTAGTGTCTCTGTCGGTGTATTATGAAAACTATTTGTTGAATCCAAAACATTATGGCCATTAGCGAAGAAAATTCCATAAATTAGCCGCCCTGCTCTATAAGCCTAGGGTTCAAAACTTTGGAAAAAGTAAGCGGTTTACAGTCTGGAAAATACAGTTCTTTTAATGCAAATGAGTGGAATGTATTTGGGATGCACAAAGTTATGATGCAATAATTGAGCACATTTTAAAGTTAAACATTCTTCCATACGACTATGAAACAAAGTACCTTACAGCGAGGTAAAGGATGTGGAACATGTAGCATTGCCAACCTGCGTAAAAGTATTTTTGTGCTTATATTTAAAGGGGAACATTATCACAATTTCAGAATGGTTAAAACCATTAAAAATCAGTTCCCAGTGGCTTATTGTATTTTTTGAAGTTTTTTTCAAAATTTTACCCATCACGCAATATCCCTAAAAAAAGCTTCAAAGTGCCTGATTTTAACCATCGTTATATACACCCGTCCATTTTCCTGTGACGTCACATAGTGAAGCCAACACAAACAAACATGGCGGAAAGAACAGCAAGCTATAGCGACATTAGCTCGGATTCAGACTCGGATTTCAGCGGCTTAAGCGATTCAACAGATTACGAATGTATTGAAACGGATGGTTGTAGTGTGGAGGCAGGTAGCAAAAACGAAATTGAAGAAGAAACTGAAGCTATTGAGCCATATCGGTTTGAACCGTATGCAAGCGAAATCGACGAAAATGACACGACAGCCAGCGACACGGGAGAAAGCGAGGACGAATTCGGCGATAGCCTTCTAACCAACGATTGGTATGTGTTTGTTTGGCATTAAAGGAAACTAACAACTATGAACTAGGTTTACAGCATATGAAATACATTTGGCAACAACATGCACTTTTAGAGTGCAGACAGCCCAATTTTCATCAATTAATATATTCTGTAGACATACCCTCATCCCCGCTCTTTTCCTGAAAGCTGATCTGTCCAGTTTTGGAGTTGATGTCAGCAGGCCAGGGAAGCTAGGGTCGATGTGAGCCAAGACATTCAGGGGGTTTCGCTCGCTCGTCTGCGGGAACAAACTGCCGCCATTGCTTGCCGTGCTAGCGAGGTCCTTTGTCCCTAAATTGCTCACACACTCTGGCAGATTCAATGGGGGTCTGGCGGCAGATTTCTTTGACTTTATCATTGGAAATGCATCTGCTTTGAGTGTCGCAGGATATCCACACATTCTTGCCATCTCTGTCGTAGCATAGCTTTCGTCGGTAAAGTGTGCGGAACAAATGTCCAATTTCTTGCCACTTTCGCATCTTTGGGCCATTGGTGCAACTTGAATCCGTCCCTGTTCGTGTTGTTACACCCTCCGACAACACACCGACGAGGCATGATGTCTCCAAGGTACGGAAAACAGTCGAAAAAACGGAAAATAACAGAGCTGATTTGACTCGGTGTTTGAGAAAATGGCGGATTGCTTCCCGATGTGACGTCACGTTGTGACGTCATCGCTCAGAGAGCGAATATTAGAAAGGCGTTTAATTCGCCAAAATTCACCCATTTAGAGTTCGGAAATCGGTTAAAAAAATATATGGTCTTTTTTCTGCAACATCAAGGTATATATTGACGCTTACATAGGTCTGGTGATAATGTTCCCCTTAAAGACGGTCGAGCTCGCTTAATTAAGTGATCAGGACGTTAGTTTTGTGGTAAAATTGCTAAACCTATCTGCGTGCCAATGTGTCGATTCCGCATTAAATAGGAGGAGACAGGACATATTAAAGGATAATAACCTGTCCCGGGATTGCACTTAACACTGATCAAATGCCTCTCGCAACCTTTCTCTATGTGACGCATTTGTTTCGACAGGACGGTTTGCACAGCAATCCCTTAGAGAGCGCTCGCTTTTGCTAAGAACACGACTTCTCCTGCTTCTCTTCTCTCTCTCTTGTATTTGATGGCTGTTGTTTGTTGTCGTTGAATCTTGTCATGTCTTCAGGAGCGGCCTGAAGGGAGGAGGTATCGCACGCTTGGTAGTTTTTAATTTCATTTTCTCTTTATTTATCAGGGTAGAAACAGCTAGAAGGTAAATAAAGCTAGCCGGCTAACATAACACAAGAAAATATGTGTACAATACTTTTACATATAACATAACAGTAATAATATAACTAACATTATTGAAACATTGACAAAAACGTTTTGCAAAACAGATATAGATGGCAGCACTTTGTAGAAAAAATACAACCCTAAAATAAAAGTAATAGCGAACAAAAAATGGAACCTTGATTTACAAACTCCTCATTGTACAAATGTTTCGATTTACGAACCACATACCAGATTTTTTTTTTAATTAAATGCTTTGTTGTACGAATATTGTCTCAGTGTACGAACGATTCATCCACCCATTGTGTGCCTCGCAGTGCAGCCATTTATGTACTATGCAGTCATTTTAATAGTTTGTCCAAAAATACGATTTGCAAAGGGCCTTTTTTAGACTGCAAGTTAGTAGTGTCTTTGTTCGTCACGCTAAGTCGTGCACCCAATTCAGCATTATCTTCGATTTCACTGAATTTATTCCATAGAGTATGCAAAAATAAGTTTGCCGCATTGTGCATTTACCGTATTTTTCAGACTGTAGAGCGCACTGGGGTATAAGCCGCACATACTTACCGTATTTTCCGCACCATAAGCCGCCCTGGGTTATAAGCCGCGCCTTCAATGAACGGCATATTACAAAACTTTGTCCACCTATAAGCCGCCCCGTGTTGTAAGCCGCATCTAACTGCGCTAAAGGGAATGTCAAAAAAACAGTCAGATAGGTCAGTCAAACTTTAATAATATATTAAAAACCAGCGTGATGTGGGCGCGCATGGAGTCGTATATCAACATGGACGGAGCTGCGTGAAAAAAGCCACCCGGCCTCTTCGCGTAAACTTCCCTTAACCACTCGCTCATCTTTTCTTCATGCATCCATCCCTTCGAGTTAGCTTTTATGATGACGCCGGCTGGAAATGTCTCTTTTGGCAAGGTCTTCCTTTTGAATATCACCATGGGTGGAAGTTTCTGGCCATTAGCATGGCAAGCTAGAACCACAGTGAAGGACGACTTCTCATTCCCTGTGGTGCGAATATTCACCGTACGTGCTCCCGTTGTATCCACAGTGCGGTTCACAGGAATATCAAAAGTCAGTGGAACCTCGTCCATGTTGATAATGTTCTCTGGCCGGATCTTTTTTTCAGCTATCTTGTTTTTACAATATGCACGGAAAGTAGCCAGCTTTTCTTGAAAGTCTTTAGGCAGTTGCTGTGAAATAGTAGTCCGTGTGCGGATGGAGAGATTGCGTCTTTTCATGAACCGAAAACCTGTCGCTTAGTAGGAGCCATTTTGTGGTCTTTACAAAGGAAATGAAACGTAATATCCGCGCGCTTCTTCTTCTTCTACGGGGGCGGGTGGTTGCTTACAGTAGAAGAAGAAGCGCTTCCTCTTCTATGGGGGCGGGTGCTTACCTTGGCGGTTGCTTGCGTAGAAGAAGAAGCACTTCCTCTTCTACGGGGAAAAAAGATGGCGGCTGTTTACCGTAGTTGCGAGACCGAAACTTTATGAAAATGAATCTTAATATTAATCCATATATAAAGCGCACCGGGTTATAAGCCGCACTGTCAGCTTTTGAGTAAATTTGTGGTTTTTAGGTGCGGCTAATAGTGCGGAAAATACGGTAATTAAAATAAAAGTCCATTAGCCAAACCGAACTACAAGCCGCATAAATATATGTTGTGAAATAATGTATTTACTAATTTTCTCTGGGACGTGTATGCTCGTATCCTAGCGTTTGTACAAGGTGAGATAGTCAGCTGAGTGACTATGTGGGAGTCTGCAAGGTTATTTTGGAGTGTATAAAAGGGTTTGGAGGCTATTGTATATTTTGGAGTTCAAAGTTGGTGAATACACATGATGAATAGAAAAAAATTACAAAGAAAATGTGTCTTATAAAAAATTTTTTTCCAAGGGTTTTGTTTTTTGTCTGCAAATGTATTTTATCCTCTGCAGCTTGCCTCGTTTGTTGTGTCCATCCATATACCCCGAAGCTCTATATACTGCACCTGTTTAGTCCATTGACATTTCACTTCAATTTAGAGCAGCTCCTTGGCTCAAAAGAGACTAGGACTGTTCAAAGTTGAACTGTTGCACCTTTCCATTCAGTGCCACATGCCACTGTGTTGGACACATAGTCTAAAATCCATTGTAGGAACTAACCTTCACTTATAATAGCATGGACTAGTAAATTCCATGCTGTTATTTATTGGCTTGCACATGACAGAACACCTGCAACCTAACTGTAAGAATGCTTCCACACACTGGAAAAAATAAATAAATGAAATCAGAATTTTAACAAGTGCTCACATGTTGGGTTTTCTTACAGCAAATAGCTAAGTGACTAAAAGTTGGCTTTTTTAATGCAAAAAAAGATACTTTAACTTTTTGTATTTTAAATTCCTATATATTACAGTCTTATAATAATTATAAATGTGCAAGTTCCCTGAAAATGATTGAACATTTAATTTGGGGTATTCCAATTTAAAAACGTTTTTCAGGACCTACTTATACTGTATATAGTGAATCTTTAAAGTTAGCCAGTATGGACTTGTATTCAAAAGTCTCTTTCTGTAAAGTTAAAGTTAAAGTACCAATGATTGTCACACACACACTAGGTGTGGCAAAATTATTCTCTGCATTTGACCCATCACCCTTGATCACCCCCTGGGAGGTGAGGGGAGCAGTGAGCAGCAATAGTGGCCGCGCCCGGGAATTATTTTTGATGATTTAACCCCCAATTCCAACCCTTGATGCTGAGTGCCAAGCAGGGAGGTAATGGGTCCCATTTTTAAAGTCTTTGGTATGACTCGGTCGGGGTTTGAACTCACGACCTACCGTTCTCAGGGCGGACACTCTAACCACTAGGTCACTGAGTCGGTAAGAGGTAAGAGGGCACTAGCGACCTGATTCACCGCCCGCTATGTGTGCGTAATCGCAAGCTTGGTTGGCCTACAATCCTGTTCATATTCGATTCAGCCGCAACACTTCCGAAAAGAACTCGCAGGCTCTCAATATTTTAGTAAGCTTTAGGGGCAAAGACCGTAAATTTGAAGAAGAGTAGACATATACTTACTTCTATTTTAAATATTTAAACCAGCCTGTCCGTCCCATCTAGAAAATGCATTCTCCTTTCAGTCTGTGCCCCCTAATGGCCCATAAGTAAACAGCCAGGGTGAAATAATGGCCTGCAACTAGGCCCTCCTCCTCCTCCCACCCCCTATGTGGAAAAAGTGAAAAAGAGAGTGGAATATTGAACTTTTTTCTGTGTGTTTGTTGTAAAGAGCAGCACTATGGCAACCGCTCTCTCTGGAAGTAGGAAGCAGGTGGGTGGCATTTGGCTCTAAGCTTCTCTTCCTTGGTGCTCCATGTCTCAGTTGGAATCATGTCAGGTGGACTGCCTGCTGCGGGACACCGCCACAATGTTTTGTAGGTAGTTGGACGACTGCACAGTGGTGAAGAAAATAATTGACATTGGCTGAAGTTGTTTCAGAGTCATTGGGAGTGTTTTGCAAAAATGGCACCGATAGGGAACGAGAGTGACTAAGTTAACCCGTTTGTTTTTCCACCTTCTGAGCTGGTGTCGGAGGCGAGCTGATGCGTAGTCGTTCTAGCAAATTGATTCTGCGATACCAAGACAGAGGTGCAAAGTTTTAACAACTGAGACTTCTCCAGTTCTGTTGTGTTGAACGAAACCAAAGTTATACCAGCGGTGCCTGGTCGAGAGACAGGATAGCATGCTACATTAAAGTAAAGGTTAAAGCGCCAATGATTGTCACACACACATACTCACACACGAGGTGTGGCGAAATTATTCTTTGCATTTGACTCATCACCCTTGATCAGCCCCTGGGAGGTGAGGGGAGCAGTGATCAGCAGCGGTGGCTGCACCCGGGAATAATTTTTGGTGATTAGCTTAAAAATGGCAGATAAAGCAGTGATCTCTTCCCACCCAAAAAAAAGCTAAAGTTGGCAGTCTGGGAACATTTCGAGTACTTAAAGAGGAACATTATCACAAATTCAGAAGGGTTAAAACCATTAAAAATCAGTTCTCAGTGGCTTATTTTTTTTTATTTTTTCAAAATTTTACCCATCACGCAATATCCCTAAAAAAAAGCTTCAAAGTGCCTGATTTTAACCATCGTTATATACACCCGTCCATTTTCCTGTGATGTCACATAGTGATGCCAACACAAACAAACATGGCGCATAGAACAGCAAGCTATAGCGACATTAGCTCGGATTCAGACTCGGATTTCAGCGGCTTAAGCGATTCAAGAGATTACGCATGTATTGAAACGGATGGTTGTAGTGTGGAGGCAGGTAGCGAAAACGAAATTGAAGAAGAAACTAAAACTATTGAGACATATCGGTTTGAACCGTATGCAAGCGAAACCGACGAAAACGACACGACAGCCAGCGACACGGGAGAAAGCGAGGAAGAATTCGGCGATCGCCTTCTAACCAACGATTGGTATGTGTTTGTTTGGCATTAAAGGAAACTAACAGCTATGAACTAGGTTTACAGCATATGAAATACATTTGGCAACAACATGCACTTTGAGAGTGCAGACAGCCCAATTTTCATCAATTAATATATTCTGTAGACATACCCTCATCTGCTCTCTTTTCCTGAAAGCTGATCTGTCCAGTTTTGGAGTTGATGTCAGCAGGCCAGGGAAGCTAGGGTCGATATTCTTCTCTTGATCATCTTCGGTGGCATGAGGGACGGTGTGAGCCAAGACATCCAGGGGGTTTAGCTCGCTCATCTGCGGGAACAAACTGCCGCCATTGCTTGCCGTGCTACCGAGGTCCTTTCTCCCTGAATTGCTCACACACTCCAGCAGATTCAATGGGGGTCTGGCGGCAGATTTCTTTGACTTTATCGTTGGAAATGCATCTGCTTTGAGTGTCGCAGGATATCCACACATTCTTGCCATCTCTGTCGTAGCATAGCTTTCGTCGGTAAAGTGTGCGGAACAAACGTCCAATTTCTTGCCACTTTCGCATCTTTAGGCCACTGGTGCAACTTGAATCCGTCCCTGTTCGTGTTGTTACACCCTCCGACAACACACCGACGAGGCATGATGTCTCCAAGGTACGGAAAACAGTAAAAAAAAATGGAAAATAACAGAGTTGATTTGACTCTGTGTTTGAGAAATTGGCGGATTGCTTCCCGATGTGACGTCACAACGTGACGTCATCGCTCCTAGAGCGAATAATAGAAAGGCGTTTAATTCGCCAAAATTCACCCATTTAGAGTTCGGAAATCGGTTAGTAAAATATATGGTCTTTTTTCTGCAACATCAAGGTATATATTGACGCTTACATAGGTCTGGTGATAATGTTCCCCTTTAAAAAAATTACCAGGGAGTCATTGAAGACTATGGCGCACCCATTTGCAATACCTGCCAAAAGGTTCTAATACATCCAATAAGGTGCATCTTTACATGCCAAAGTAAAGATAAGACATAACAATTGAGTTAAATTATGTTAGTGGCAAGTTACTTAATGAAGAATTGAGCTGGTTGGGAGTTAAACATAAATGTGTCACTAACAATCAGTAGATTAGCATTGGGTAATTTCAGTGTAAACAAACAAACAACAACAGGTACTCCTGTCAAGGGCTTCATTCAGTGACCACTTAACGCTAAAGATTGTGTCTTCCTGTCTATGCTGAATCAACTACAGACATTTTAGCAAGTGTTAAACACTAACATAACATCAGGAGCTTGTAGAATAACATCACTATAACATGGGATCTAATTGTGTGCATTTCAGTTATCAACACAGCATAAAATAGATTTTAAATTAATACATAACCAGTTGATGACAATAACACTTCATTTTTTTATCCACATGAGTAACATTTTTCCCTGGAGATTAATAAAGTTGACCTTAGTCTTATATTATCAATAGAATTATGAATAAATTTTTTGTTTATTATTTTGTAATATCATTATGTCATTATTTATTACTGGGGACGGCGTGGCGAAGTTGGTAGAGTGGCTGTACCAGCAATCAGAGGGTTGCTGGTTACTGGGGTTCAATCCCCACCTTCTACCATCCTAGTCACGTCCGTTGTGTCCTTGAGCAAGACACTTCACCCTTTGCTCCTGATGGCTGCTGCTTAGCGCCTTGCATGGCAGCTCCCGCCATCAGTGTGTGAATGTGTGTGTGAATGGGTGAATGTGGAAATACTGTCAAAGTGCTTTGAGTAGGTAGAAAAGCGCTATACAAGTATAACCCATTTACCATTTACTGTTATAAGTGTGTGTTTGGTTTTTCTGGTGCACCTAACACTTCTCAGTGTGGCAGATGAACATGTAAACAAAAGTACCTCCCGAGTATGGCTGACGTCCTTTCTTCAAAAGTGATGTTTTTTGATGTTGACAGTCAGTCAGCAGGACACTGCTGCTGGGACTCCACACACACGACTACCACAGGGGTGGGTAAATAATCAATATTATGCCTTGTAAATCCATGTTGCTAAAATCCAAATATTTTTATACCCAGCCCTACTCCCCACACACCCTTTGTGCATTGTTCGCAGCAAAAAGCAAACATATGCACAGTGTCAACCACAATTTGTGAATTATGATGGCGTTTTTTTACTATTTAAGTTAGTGTTTCAAAAATAGAATAAAGAAGTCCTCAGCCATCTCTCAGATCTCGACCCGTCCGCTTTTTAGGGGTATTAATTGCCGCGGGGCATAGCTTTCTGTCTCAGTTAAGCGAGTGTTCTATTAAAGAAGGGTGTCATTTCAAAGCAAACAGTATAATAGCTGACTAAAGGACCACTCCTGTCATCCCGCCTCTATTCGCAGGACCACGTCTTGCTCTAATGCAGTGCTGCTGCGTTACTACAATGGCACGCTCCACAACACACCCGCCGCTGTCACGTTCACTCAGCGTCTTACTTCTTTTGATTCTAGGAGGAGCAGAACAGAGGGAAGCCAAACTGGGAGCACCTAAACGAAGAGCTCCATGTCTTGATCACAGTGGAGGACACGCAGACCAGAGCCGAGATTAAGATGAGGAGAGCCGTCGAGGAAGTAAAGAAGCTCCTTGTACCAGCTGTGAGTACAAGCATGTAAACAAAAACGGTTGTCAAGGTGACATTGTGCCGACTTGACCGCTCCATGTTGGCCTGAACAACAGGGCAACATATGGCGCACTGCTCACATGTTACTGTTAGCATCCTGTTTACGAGCACACACAGACCACAGGAGCAGGTTGGCGCTAACCTCGGCAGAGTGGGAAAGAAACAGCTAGCGGCACTCACCCACCGTGAGTGCCACATTCCATCTCTACTTCCCTCACCCCATGCTCCGATCTCCTCATGCCACTTGCTGATAGCATTCTGGCAAGTGGCGAGCAGTTTCCATGTTGGCTGCAGTGACCAGGTGGATGGGGCAGCTGAAGGCCCAGATGACCCATCAGGTGGCAGCACACACAGTGCTTGGCGGTCTTGGGAGGCTGGGATTAGCCAGGACTAGAATGTAGATGTCGGGTGATGTAATTCAGCATTCAAAACATACTTAGGGACTTATGGTTTTTGCTAAGGGAGTGGTTTTCAAGGTGTAGAACAGTATGCGTGGTTGCTGACTTTCATACTGCCTGACCACATGTAGAGTTTTTAATCTGGAGCATGAATTCTATACATTTTGCATTTAAATATCACTTAAATTAGATTAGAGGGTTTAAAATAAATGGTTTCTTTTTTTCTCTCAAGCTGCTGTGGCCCCTCTACCACAACCCACTTTGAAAATGGCCAGTTTTTGCTTTATAGCATTTTATTCATTGTCGTCCATCTGTCAGACTGGCTACACGTGTAAAAACATATTACTGTTAATATACGGGTTAGGTGATATTTGAATATTTACATTTTTGGTTACATCCATAGTACTTTATTGATTCCTTCAGGAGAGTTCCCTCAGGAAAATTAAAATTATATATTATTATAATCAGACAAAAGCACAGGATGGCTGTGTAACAATATAATTTCAATATTTAAGTATTTCCTGCTATTGGCTCTGATTTAAATCCTTCGTATATTCCCTTAAAGTCCTCCTCTCTTCAGGGACTTATTTTCTGAGTTTGTAAACAATCACAAAAACGTTAAAATATTTTGTGATTGTAAGTATCGATCTAACCTTTTTAGTCTCAACCCATATACTGATGCTATACTTGGTATCATTACATTCGATATTTGTATTGATCCGCTCACCTTTGTTTACATTCAAGAGCTCCAGCTTGCAGTTAGGATACCATCCTACTAGGCCTGGGCGACATATCGATTTTATCGGGAAAAAAATTGGAGATTTTATTTTTAGGCCATATCGCAGAGGCCTACATCCTCGTGTCTTGTGTAGCATTTTTTTTTCACGGATGCAAGGATTGCTGACTTGAAAGTGGCTTTTTCCTGTGGAGGTACGCTACATTGCTTTGAGGACGTGGTCATTCGCTTGTCGCTTTTAAATATACGGGACACAACTAGAATGTGTCATCAACATGCGTTACAACGATCCAACAATAGTATTAAATCTCTATCATAGGCCAAATTTCTATAATTTATATCATCTTTATCAGTGTTTCTTAACCATGGGGCCCATTGTTGGGCCCCGAGTGCCTCGTAGAGGGTCGCCAAAAAATGTTTCTCACCTGTGGTCCTTATAGGCTGCACTGGTACTCAGTTGTAATGCACTTTGTCACTGCTTGTAGCAGTAATGATAATATAAAAAAACAGAAGTCTAAAGCTGAATTCATAGAGAAGTTTTTAAGCGCAAAAATGATGACTAAAGTGATGGTGTGTGTGTGTGTGTGTATGTGTGTGTTGATCCTGGAATCTCATAATTTCACGTAACTTCCAATGTACCGTATTTTCCGCACCATAAACCGCCCTGGGTTATAAGCCGCGCCTTCAATGAACGGCATATTTCAAAACTTTGTCCACCTATAAGCCGCCCCGTGTTATAAGCCGCATCTAACTGCGCTAAAGGGAATGTCAAAAAAACAGTCAGGTCAGTCAAACTTTAATAATATATTAAAAACCAGCGTTCTTTACCTGGCGCAGGTCATCTTGTTGCTTCCTCCACCTACGCACCATTGATTCATTTATGTTATATTCTCTTGCTGCTGCTCTATTTCCGTGTTCTTCGGCATGACTTATTGCCTTAAGTTTAAATTCTGCGTTGTACGCGTGTCGCTTAGTAGGAGCCATTTTGTGGTCTTTACAGATGTAAACACACAAAGGAAATTAAACGTAATATCCGCGCGCTTCTTCTTCTACGGGGGCGGGTGGTTGCTTACCGTAGAAGAAGAAGCGCTTCCTCTTCTAAGGGGGCGGGTGCTTACCTTGGCAGTTGCTTACCATAGAAGAAGAAGCGCTTCCTCTTCTACGGGGAAAAAAGATGGCGGCTGTTTACCGTAGTTGCGAGACCGAAACTTTATGAAAATAAATATTTATATTAATCCATATATAAGGCGCACCGGGTTATAAGCCGCACTGTCAGCTTTTGTGAAATTTTGTGGTTTTTAGGTGCGGCTTATAGTGCGGAAAATACGGTATTCTTTGTTTAAAAAAGTCACTAAAAGTTTTTTTTTTTTTTGTTAATCCTGGACTAAAGTAACATTAGCACATTTCCACTGATTTTAGAGGCATTCCTTTTGTGAGAGCCAAGCACACATTGCAGTCTTATTCAAATTATGATCACATTTTATAGCATTTTTTGTGTAATTTTAAAGGGGACCTATGATGGATTTAATGTTTTCTGACCTATAGATGTTGTTTAAATGTCGTATCCTCTTGTTAAACAATGCCAAAGCATTAGCTCAGGCTGTGAGGAAACACAAAAGGGCATGATGAAGTATAGTTTTCATCTAACCTTGGCAAACGCATAGTAACACAGACATGTGCTATACAGTGGCATTAATGCTGGTAAAATCTTTTTAAAGGCAGCTTTGAATCGATCGCCGCGTGTGCTGGTGTACCTAATGTTGTGACTGGCTGAATATACGGGTTTATGGAAAACAATTACAATACTTTTAGAGATGGTGGTGCCTGGTTTCATTTGCAATCTGGCAACACCTCCACAAACAAACATTTTGTAGACAAACTTTAAAAAAAAAAGTATCTGTGGAGCAAAATTTACTCCAAAGCATATTCAACACTTATTATCTAAACCACAAGGAAGTGCTTTCAACGTACCGTATTTTCCACACTATAAGCCGCCCCGGGTTATTAGCCGCACCTTCAATGAATGGCATATTTCAAAACTTTGTTCACCTATAAGCCGCCCCGAGTTATAAGCCGCGCCTACGCTGCGCTAAAGGGAATGTCAAAAAAACAGTCAGATAGGTCAGTCAAACTTTAATAATATATTACAAACCAGCGTTCTAACAACTCTGTTCACCCCCAAAATGTAATGTGCAAATGTGCAATAACAAAAATAGTAACACTCAAATTACTGCAGAGCAATAGCAACATCAATAACTCAACGTTGCTCGAACGTTAATGTCACACAACACACAAAATAAACATTTAAAGCTCACTTTCTGAAATTATTCCTCATCCATAAATCCCTCGAATTTTTCTTCAGTGTCTGAATTAACAAGTTGGGCGAATACGGCATCCAAAATGGCCGGCTCCGTCTCGTCGAAGTCATCAGAGTCAATGTTGCTGTTGTTGTCCAGCAGTTCCGTGAATCCTGCCTTCCGGAAAGTTCGGACCACAGTTGAGACCGATATATCCGCCCAGGCATTTACAATCTACTGGCAGATGTTGGCGCTGTCTCCCTACGCAGCATTTATGTTCAATTCTCTTGCTGCTGCTCTATTTCCGTGTTCTACTGCGTGACTTATTGCCTTGAGTTTGAATTCTGCGTTGTACGCGTGTCTCTTAATAGGAGCCATTTTGTGGTCTTTACAGATGTAAACACACATATGAAATGAAACGTAATATCCGCGCGCTTCTTCTTCTACGGGGGCGGGTGCTTACCTTGGCGGTTGCTTACCGTAGAAGAAGAAGCGCTTCCTCTTCTACGGGGAAAAAAGATGGCGGCTGTTTACCGTAGTTGCGAGACCTAAACTTTATGAAAATGAATCTTAATATTAATCCATATATAAAGCGCACCGGGTTATAAGCCGCACTGTCAGCTTTTGAGTAAATTTGTGGTTTTTAGGTGCGGCTAATAGTGCGGAAAATACGGTATATTAAAATCATGAATTTAATGAAATCAACATTTTTGAATCAAGCTTATTACCGTATTTTTCGGACTATAAATCCGTTTTTTTCATAGTTTGGCCGGGCCCCAGTGCGACTTATATATGTTTTTTTCCTTTTTTATTATGCATTTTTGGCAGGTGCGACTTATACTCCGGTGCGACTTATACTCCGAAAAATACGGTACTGTTGTAATATTGTTTGATTGGTTGAACGGTTTTTAGTACAGTAAGCAAAATGAGGATGCCGGTAGGGTTAGATTGTGGTTGTCTACTGGTTGCTCTTTGCAATTCTATAGCACAATCTTATGAGTGAAACCCATGTTGGACAGTAGGATTTGAGGACTATATGGCTACAAGTGTTCCTTCTACAGTACAAGAATACAAGTCTTGACTCTCCTGTCCGGGAAGGTAGTTTATGCCCTCACCTTAGCCCAGCTTGACAGTGTGGAAATCACTTCATGTCCTATTTTCCCCTCTTGCTTGTCTGCCTGTTATTTCTTTAGGCACTTGTTTTGTTCCCACAGCCTGTATGAGCATAGATGATGTTGACACACTTGAACACGGTCTCTCTCAAATATACGCGTGCACACACACACACACACACACACACAATCAAATATGTGCCCCCTCACCACACACACTCTCAAGAATGAAGCCATCATTGGCGGTGACAGTGTACCGAGGAGCGATGTTGTATGAGTCACAGTGACACACACACACACACACGCTCGCGCGCACATACACAACACAACAGAACAAGAGTCCTCCCGTTGGCGTCCTTTTAAGTCAATGACGGCTCTCAAAAGCTAACACTCATCTGGATTGAGTGCCACCAAAATAGCTGGCATTGTTGTAGAAAATGCCCCCTTGCATATTGCAGCTTGACAAGTGTATTTAAGATGTATAGCAGTGGATTACCTGAAGAGGTTGGAAGGTTAAGGGGATAAACTGATAAGAATGTGCCTTTCTACTTGTTTTTTAAATATATATTTTAGTTCAATTAAATGTTAAGAAAAAGTTATTAACAACAAATAAAATTTATATTTTTTATCATGTATTATTCATTATATATTTGAATTATATGTAAAGTACAGGCCAAAAGTTTATACACATCTTCTCACTCAATGTGTTTTCTTTATTTTCATGACTATTTACATTGTAGATTGTCACTGAAGGCATCAAAACTATGAATGAACACATGTGGAGTTATGTACTTAACAAAAAAAGTGAAATAACTGAAAACATGTTTTATATTCTCGTTTCTTCAAAATAGCCACCCTTTGCTCTGATTACTGCTTTGCACACTCTTGGCATTCTCTCGATGAGCTTCAAGAGGTAGTCACCTGAAATTTCATATCACAGATGTCATAGTTTTGATGCCTTCAGTGACAATCTACATGGTATATTGTCATGAAAATAAAGAAAACACATTGAAATCATAAGATGTGTCCAAACTTTTGTCCTGTACTGTATATATTTGAATCATAGATAGACTTTTACAAATAAAACAGTATTTATATGTTTACACTAAACAGTATTTATACCTTTTAGTTTACCTATTTTTTATATTGTGCTTCTTTCCATATGACTGGTTATAGGCCTAGTACTGCATAGTACCAACGTGTTTTCTGTCTGAGGAATTCATTTTAAAGATATACAGCTAGTCTGGATCAGTGTTAATTTTGTTGACTAAAATGTTCGTCTTCGTTATCGTCAACAAGCTATTTTCCTCTGACGAAATTAGGACGATGACAAATGAAAATAAAAGTACGTTGACTAAAATGACGACAAAATCAATCGACAATTTAGTCAACAAATAAAATAGACACAAAAACATTGACAAAGACGAAATCCAATCGTATTTAATTTTGTCTGTCGGTGGGTGGGAGAAACTAGCCAATCACAGTTGCATACGGTAGAGGGGTGGGTGAAAAAGCACAAAAGGTATCGAATCAGAACTAGCGTCTTTAAAATAAACACTGTTTTGATTTTTCACACGGAAAACCAGACTCAATCCAGTATGTCTTCTACACTGGGAAGAAAGAGAAGAGAAGGGAAGAGAAGACAAGACATATGGACGCACTTCCGTTTTTGCAGCAGTAGACAACAAAACAACTCGTAAACCCCGTGGCTCCATTTTCTCAGGAAAAAATACAACCGACTTGAAGTGCCATCTTGCGTCGCGTAGCTTGCGTCCCCCCCGACAGCACCTTGTTTGATGTATAGTTCTTCCGTGGGGGTGGCGTCAGACGTGTAATTTTCTTTCAAAACACTAAGGGGCAGTGTCTCCAGAAGGAGCAACTGCACCTTTTTGTTGACTAGATAATGTGTTTTCTTCCTGTGCCGTCAACCACTGAACCACGACATCAACGTCATTGTCTACACTGCAACTAATCATTCACAATCATCAGTTTACTTTTAAGGGACGTTTTACTTATAAACCAGAGGAACATACTTTTGAGAAGATGAACTGATCGACTCGCGATAGAGGACGCTATCATTATCTGCAACGCTATCTGGTCATTCGGGACATGGCACAAGAGAGCGCTTACATGTCATTGTAAATAAACAAAACTGTTAAATAACTATTGTAAGTTAACGGAATGCTGGTGTTAATCTGTATGATCATGTTCAGAGTTTGCAAATGTTTGTAAATATATTATAATATTATTAAAGGAGAATGAGAAGTGTTGTGTGTGTGATAAAAAGACGTGTGTGTACGAGAAATAATATGTCTTTGTTAGCACAAGACTGGCAATTAAAGTGAAATAGATTGTCGTACTTTGACTTCTTCTGGGCGCAACAACAACACGACACATTCGGTAATTATTTTTTAGAGCGCACCAAGATATTAAGTACACAATATCGGTTGTCATGCAAATGTTTAATCACTGTTGTTTCATTTCATACAATACGATGTGCATTTCAAGCACAACGTCTGCTTGCACCTACATATTTAATTCACACTGACTGTTGTGTTACCTATTAATATACTGTTTTATATTGTTAAGGCTTGGAGTTTGGTTAGCTAACGGCATATTTGTAGCTAGTTAGCTACTGTACACTATTTATTAGAGCATTATCAAGTGTGTTCAAACATTTGATCTTTGATTTTGCTATTCGACTCCTATTTCATATAACCAATGGTACTCTATTGTAATTTTAAATGTCAGTAGTAATTTTTGCAGTAACAAGCTACATGTAGCTAAGCTACATAGCTTAACTGTATTTTCCAGTAGCTTGGCGGTAACTTAGCTACTTGTTGAACGAGTAGCTTTTCCTGTTGTTTAGACTCTTTTAGACCCATGTGGCAAGTTAGCTTACATCAGAGCTACAAGCTGCAAAGAGAGAAAGTGGACTGCAAATCCAGGCTAAAAAAATATGGACGAGAACATCCATACATCCGGAAAAAGTCCATGATTGGTCAGTGTTCGTATAATGAGTCACAATTGGCTAAGGTTAGGGCAAAACTTTACGGACTGGCGACGCATGCGCGTTTATCATAACTCTCTTGCTCTCTCTGTCTCTGCCCCTCCTTCACGAATGCTGCTGCGCGCACACCTCCACAATTTGTTTTGTTTTTAACCCCTTCTTAACCCTGAATGTACATTGAAAATACACGCAACCCTAACTCAAAATGCCGGACATTTGAGGCACTTAAGAAACTTCGCCCGGACAGCCACTCAAAAGAGGACATGTCCGGTGAAAAGAGGAGGTATGGTCAGTCTATCGTAGCCCGGTCGTTGCTAACATGCCGTGTGTTGTGCCTCGGTGTGCATTGTTTACACAACGTGCGGTACGCTACTTAATATTTTCGTGTAGAAACTCGTTCGGTACACCTCCGAACCGAACCGAAACCCCCGTACCGAAAAGGTTCAATACAAATACACGTACCGTTACACCCCTAGAGAAAACAATGCCCAAATTCTTAGTTTTTAGTCGTTCACTTTGTTAACCAAAATCATAACTGCTCTCTTCATCGAAGACGTGGAACACACATTAAGGTATTTTGAGTTCATGTTTTACTGCACATAACTATTTCCAACGTTGGGCCAAAGAAAAGGCAAACTAAATATATACATACAGTGGGGTGCGGCGACCCTTACAGGTAGTTGTAGGGTGTCCCCAGCTAAATGACAGATATTTAATATTAATGGACCCTTATTGGGTCCATTTGTACACTGTTACGTTAACATTGATATTATACATGTAGGCCCCTAGATATGAATTCCGTTAAATGTAGCTTGACGTAGCAAGCTACTTTTGCCGTGTAGTTTGTAGTGTAGCTTGCTATAGTTTTCCCGGGATAGCTTCCCCAGTAGCTTAGCTACATTTAATTTAGAGTAACTTGTAGCTTAGCTTACTACATTTTCCAAGTACCGGTAGCTTGCCCATTACTGCATTTTTGTAAGCAGCAATAAGAACCTATATGATCCAATGGTGTATTTTATCTCCACATCAAACCCCATCGAGGGCAAGTGCATTTTTTTCGTCACATGCCAGGAGTGGGTGGGTGGGCAATAGTGCTGGCTGGCAGTTATGCCCTTTATCATGCTAAACTAAATTGGATTTAAGTACAGCTTTGGTGCTCAGGCATTGTACTAATGAAGGGCATCTTCCCCACATCTGGCGGTGTTAAAAAAAAAAATCCCCTTTACGAAACCACACAGGAAACAAAATGAGGTCATGCTTTTATTCCCTTTCAGTGAACAAGCTGTATATCCCATTCAGGAGGACCAGGATGCACCAATTGCTCAAAAAGAAACCCTAAAAAGACCCATAATAATATCTTATCGGGGGAACATGTTCAGTGCCACGATGTGGTAATGCAACACTATGTAATATGGTGAAATAAAACAGAGTTGAATTTCATGCATGCAGTTGGCAACATTTTTTTCCAAGAAAATCATTGTTGTTGTTTATGCAGTGAAAGCTCCAAAGGGGAATGCCTCAAACGTTGCACAATGTGGACTTTGACCGAACATTTCCTGCAAAGATTCGCCTGAAAAGTCTGTTGAATAGTCATTTTGCAAATCAAGCATGTGAGGATGAACACGGTGTTCTTTGACACACATCATTTATTTCTATTCCTGTGCCAATGACATGCCACTACATTACAATATCACTCTGCAAACACATTCCTATATGATCATTTTACTACATTTTAATTGTATTTTGTGTTATTGAACAGTGGTCAACGAGTCTTCCGGATGAATTAGCAAAGTTAAAATCTTACTTCAACCATTGCCTGTATGGCTAATAAAGGTTTTATGATGGCAACAATTTGATTAGTGAACCAACTTGAGATGATTTCAACATTATTATGGAGGTTATAGTAAATTTAGCCTTTTCCAGACACCTTGATGGACATATTTTCCTGGCAAGCACTGACAATTGTTTAACAGCCTGTCAATTAACTGACTCCACAGGAAGAGGGGCTCTGATTGCAGGTTGTTACAGCCTCCACTTTGCCCTCTTCCTTTCCCTGGGTCCTGTGAACTTTTGAACCTCGATGCCCCCTCCTTCCCTCCACTAACTGGGAGTAGGGGCTACATCGTGGAAGAGATGAGATTCACAGGGGGAGGCAGAGATGGGTGGGTGGACGCAATAGAGCTTCTCTCTTTCAAGTGTGGATTTAGTCGGCTGATCCTGCCCTAGCACACACCCCGGGTGCATGCTCTCGCATTGGTATGCCCCTGAAACCTGCATCCACGTACGTACGTACGCACACACACACACTGTTACATTATATTGCTCTGCTCATCACTTGAGTCTTTGGTTTAGCAACCTCATACAGATCCGGCAGCCGAGACACTCTGCACTTTGGGTAACCTCTACTCAAATACTTCACGATAGGACAAACTGAACTTGTGTGAAAAGTGAAGCATTAAAGCTACATTTGATGCAATTTCAGTTTGGAAAAAGCAGGTAAATGTAGCTCATGCTGTGAGGAAAATCTGCTAGGATTGGATTTATTTGCTGAATTTCACTGGTAAAGGTATTTAACACTGTTTAGTACAGTGGAAGCTTCAGATTTGTTTGTAAAATAAGCTGTTTTGTTATCATAAAATATTCTCATAATCGATTATATATTGAATAACTGTACAGTAAATGTGTAAAAAGAAAATAACCACTGCTAATAGTTAAAACGATAATATGTACCTGTACGAATCACATTTATGTCTGCGAAAAGTTATAACTATTTGGGTTAACTATAAACCATTTACTGAATTGTAAGCGCTATAATGCAGTCAAATTGCTAGGATCGTCTGGGACATATTAAAAAAAATAAATAAGACCCTTTTTTTCCTCTAACGAAATAATAATTGAAATAGAAATAATTGGATGTTACTTTTTAAAAAATTGTTGCAGCAATGTTTTTTTAAGTAACGCAGCATTTTAACAGTTAAATTAAGCTAATGTTAACAAAAAAAACCTAAATACTCATGTGTTAACTTAAATAATGAACAGCAAAGGCATATTGTATTGATTAATACATCACATATTTCTTTTTCATATTGATAACTGTCAAAAGAAGTTGACCATTACAAAACATATACACACATGTATTTTGACGAGGGCTGCAACAATTATTCAATTAATTTGATAAGAAATAAGCTTTAATTTATAATTGTTTGAGTGCAACTAATACAAATGATAACATAGAGTGCCAGTAACTTTAAATACGGGGACATCACTTTTTGTACGGCCGCTCCAGTAGAGCATGTGTGGGTGCCATATGTTTGGCGGTGAATATCGAGTTAAAGTTAAAAGTGCAATTAAAATTTTAATGAGAAAGTTTTCGCAAGCAGAAAATCACTATGCATTGAAGTTCTAAAATGTCTACGATTACTCGATTAATTGAGCAAACTAATGTATAGATTACTTAAACAATCGATAGCTGTAGCCCTAATGTTGACACTGTTGTATTTGGCACATACTGTAACTTCCTTCTCTTGTCACATTCTTCTTAAAAAGAAATTGTGTAACAAGGCCACAAAAAGCTATTAGAAAACAGGCATTTCCTCATTGTCCTTAAATGCTAGCTAAACTGCCGTCTAGTTAAGCACGTTAGCATCTGGCATGTCATGCATTGACTAAGATTCCCAAAAAATGTTGTGAGATTCCGAATTATAGGACCTCAGCATTACGTCATTAACATTGTAATGTATTTCTGTGCTAAAAAGACTAAACCGGTGGTTAGAAATCCTTTACACCAATATTATATCACATCAAAACATACAAAGCTAATCAATATGAGCCCTTGGCCCTTGGGATTTTGTTTCGTTGTACTATTGCCAGTATGATAAATGAAGCATATCATTTGCTCTGTAAAGAAACAGAGCATAAATCCTCAAATATAATTGTAAACATGTTGCCCTGGAGACAATTTCACAGTGCAGCATATTTTGCTTGCAGACGGATTAAATTGTTACGCTGTGCAGATAAAACGGTTCAGAATCTTGTCTTTTTTTTCCCCTTTTCTTCATTTAAAAAAAAACATCTATCGGGCTACAAAATCTTAAAGATTGAATATGTCAAGAATCAAAAATATAAACAGTTTCAATGCAAACATAATGACATTGTACTACGACTGCAATACAATTAGCATCACAGGCATTGTCCCGCGGAGAGTAAATGACAGAATAAAAGCAATTGTGAATAATATTCAATAATGGCATTTTTGTCTTTATTCTGTTTCAACTCTCATTCTCTCCTCTTCTCTTGTCTTGTCAGCGGTGTATGACAAATTAGTACAAAACACCATCTGGCTGCATCCATCCATGTGTGCCGCCTCAGTTAATGAGGTTTATTTTCCTAGGTCTAACCCATCACTGTCATTCTCCTTTATTTACTCTTAATGCACCTCATGTGTGATATTTATTGTGCCTTATCCATAAGGAAGGGAAAGCCATCAGCTCCCACTGAAGCCGAATAATTTCCTTGGCGGTTTAATACATTCCACCTCAATTTGAGAACACTGTTTTTGCTCCAGGTATACATTGTTGTGTAATTGATCTGAAATGTCAACATTTATGGGTCTATGATGATAGATGATGATGGGAAATTCTTCGGAAAGGCCTTCTCGCTCATTACCTGTAACCCAACAGGCATGAGATTTAATGAAAGCTGGGCTATATAGATTTGGCAGTATGTTTTTACAAATGTAAATGCAATAAATCACAGCAGCATTATTGAATCAAATTCCAGTTCCTAATAGTGACTACAGTCAACCAGACTTACAGGATATTTTGGAAATATTGGATATGGGTAGATGTTTCTTTTCCTTTCTTATTTCCTTTTAGATTATTATTAGACTTAGACTTCCTTTTATTGTCATTCAAATTTGAACTTTACAGTACAGATAAGAACGTCATTTCGTTCCATTAGCTCGTTGTAGTGCAAACTGTGCAGATATAAATAAATAGATTACTGTACAGATAAATATATTGCACTTTTCCATATGCATCCACGTTTATGGATGTATGTTATATTGTCTTTATATTCCAGCAAGTTAATCTGTTTTTGGGGGGGAATTGAGGGAAGTATTTTGATGCAATCAAGAGTCTTATGGTCTGAGGGAAGAAGCCGTTACAGAACTTGGAGGTTCTGCTACGGAGGCTGCGGAACCTCTTTCTAGAGTCCAGTAGTGAAAACAGTCCTTGGTGGGGGTGGGAGGAGTCTCTACAGATTTTCTGAGCCCTGGTCAGGCAGCTGCTTTTTGCGATTTCCTGGATAGGAGGAAGAGAAGTCCTGATGATCTTTTCCGCCGCTCTCACCACTATCTGATATTTTGGAAGGATTGGAAATGGGTAGATGTTTCTTTTCCTTTCTTATTTACTTTTTAATTATTATTACCTTCATCAGGCTAATAGGAGTTGGACTGGATCATATTAACCTGAGGTAATTGGCACCTCTCAGGAAGCCAACAAACCTGTACATGCTTGCACACATGATTGTGGGCGCACCACCTGCAAGTGCACCCTACCGTATCTCCTACATGAATGCTAATCACGGTATTAATTTGCCTTCTTGACTCGGCGACCCTTCTCTCCAGAGGCAAACGCACCGTTTCTCCCTTCACGCTGTTCTCCTTAAAATGACGTCCTTGTGTGTAATCGTTTTAGCTTCCGTTTAGTCTCAAGCGGTAGTGACGAGTGAGCTGGTCCCGGAGGAAATGTGATCTTTTTACCCCCCTGCCAACCTCTTGTCATTTACCCTCATCCATCATCCAATCACTGATCTGCAATCAAAGACAAATTTTGGTTGGCATTAAACTGTCCTAGTAGCATCTTCCTAGTGGTCGTTTAACTATGAACACGTGACCTTGTTCAATGCCACCTTGTTATACATGTTCAAAATACATCAAACCATTACATAATCGAGTTGTAATATTGTAACATACTTTGTCACGGTTGTCTTTGCATCTCATCCCGGTACAAATTGATCAAAATGCAAGAAATAATCTTTTTTTAGGGATGCATATGCAAAATTATGCATGACCACCAATTGCTCCATACATTAGTGCCTTGAGACTCTGAGAACACGAATACAGCATTAGGTTTTGTGACATTATGGGTTTCCAATAATGCATCATTCTAAAGAAAAGCTGTGGTAATCATTCAATATTTTTACCAATACCTGGAAGCAATACTCTATACCTATGAGTACCCTTAAAATTATTTTTGCCAATAGTATTTGGCCAGCCCTTCATCAAGGTTTCCACGGAGCATTGAAAAGCAATAAAAGTCATTATATGGATTTAACGAAAATTAAGGCTTTTAATAGCATTAAAACAAATTAATAATGTGTGCAGAGGCATTAAAAAGTGTCATACAATTGTAGGACTGGGCCGATAGTCAATAAGTCAATCTATTAAACGATAAATGAAAATTAGCTTAGTAATATAGCAGCCATCGATAAATTGCTACGCCTGTGTGTGTTTCTTTTCTTCGGCTCTGGCTTTCAAACTGGATACAAAAGGTCTTGTAAGGTCTGAAAGCATTAAAAGCGCTGGACGGCAAAATCAAACGGCTTTGCCATTGTTTGGGCACTGTAGGCGTGTAGTCCTTAACTCTGACCCAATGTAATGTTAATGAGGGAGCTGAGCTTGTTTCATACATGGCTCTTTTATTTCAGGCATCTCCAGTTTAACACATGAGCTAACTTGGCTAACATTAGCAATTCTCATGACGCAGGCACCTCATGTGATCCACGATGACCAAGGATGGACAAACAAGGCAATTCTCGCAACAGACTACAACTCTTTTATTCTCTGACATTCCCACAGTAAATGAATAATAGTTCCGTTAGCTGCCTGACACTTTATACTTAACTTGCCATCTATTGCACCCTTTTTAAACAACTGTGAGGGTGTAAAATAGAACCTATTAAAATATCTATTTGGCTCAGCATATTTGTCATGCATCTAAAGGGCTTATTGGCATTTTCCCAAATATCATTCAATGACATGTTTTTTTTTTTTCTAAAATGTTTAAATCAGCGTTCCATTTCGAAACACATGGATGATTTGCATTCCTTTTGTGTTTTTTTGTTGTTACATAGAACATTTGAACTATTTAAAAACAATTTTTTTATCCCTATTAAAAAAACGTATCCTCTTGTTTGTAAGAATAATAATAATGGATTATATTTATATAGCGCTTTTTCTATCGACTAGATACTCAAAGCGCTCACAGAGAAGGGAGAACCCAGTATTCATTCACTCCACATTCACACTGAGGTGGTGGTAAGCTACATTTGTCGCCACAGCTGCCCTGGGGTAGACTGACTGAAGCATGGCTGCCAATTTGTGCCTATGGACCTGTAGTTTGGGGCTATTGTAAGGCATATTTTCAGAGAACATGTATTTTTACAGCATGTTTTTAAAGATATATATATTTTTTTAAATCACTTCTGGGTATATTAAAATTGATCAGCTAATTTAGAATTTGATGTTTATTTAGAGGGCTTAAGTGCAGTTCCTTTTTAATAATGTTGATTCAAAGTACATGTAATGATTGACAGTCGGAACCTTTTAATTGGCTATTGTCTACTGCCGGTGCAAGAAGTTGGAACACCGGATGCTTGGGAATGTGCTCATGCTCTGGTGAAAGCGAGAAAATGAGTACATATCGGTAAAATGAGAAACTGCAAATGTTAGCCAAAGTAGCTGGCTGGCTTTTAGAAACTTGGTTAAAGCCTGTCATTCTTAAACCCAGAGAGTTTTTCTGCAGCATGTGCAAAGAGAGCTCCAAACTTTGCTCAGTAGGCATCAATGCGGGGACAATCGCACATGCCAATAGCAATCACAAGTCGGCGGAAGAAGGCAGACAGCAATTTCTATGGTGTGACCAACACAACCTCTTCTGCAGTCGCCACCACAACTGTCAGTTGCCTCTAATACTACAAAAAAATAAAAATCAGTCTTGCAAGCCAATTGTAATTCACTAGATAGTAAAAGTTAATGTAAAATTTTCATTTATTCAAGATTATCATTGTCAAATGCTTACAATTGTGTGTATACATAAAATATAATAACCATATGCGGTAGGACATGTGCATTCCATTTTTTTAAACTGGCATTAAAAAGCATTAAATTAGATTTGCTGAGACCTGTAGAAACCCTGTTCATGTACCTGGGAAACATGTCCAACTAATAGCATTTACTGTTGAATGCAAAAAAAGAAAAAAAAAAATCATGGATTGTAGATATTGTTTCCCTCTTACAAAAACAAACATGTTCGCCAATACCTTGTTGTCAGCCCACCATCTAACAGGAGGGATTTGATCTGATATTGGCTGAAGGAATCCTTCCTGCTATTCCTCCCCTACCACACTCCATCTGCCCATCCCTCTTGTATTGAGCTTTACAGACCTCCTGAGGGGCAGACAGGTGGCACCCATCCTACAGAAACAGTACCCCCATAGAGATAAAACCTGCCTTTTCCTGACCGCCTTTTCCAATTGTAGTTTTAATTCTTATTTGGATACTTTTTATTATGGAAAAAGCTACCATGTTAATGGAAAGTGGAAAGGAGACGAACACATTGGCATGGCAAAAAGTGTAATTTCAGCAAAATCAAATACCTGAAATCTGGTGAACATGACTTACCTTTTAGACCTTGCAGTGATGTTTACTAAAATCTGTTTGGTATACTAAGCAAAATAATATAGTAAGAAAACATACCAACTACCATACTAAATGGTGTTTTATGTCAAATAAATACATTGAAACATTCTAAGACAAAATATATTGCAATAAGATCTTATCAAAAAGCTTAGTCCTTGTTTCTCTTTGATCAATCTTTCTTCTTAGTCAGTCCTACAAAAAATATTCCTGCTTTTTTGTTAGATTTTCAAGTCTACCATTATTCCCTGGGTATGAATGTTCTCAATGTACACAATCCCTCAGCAACAGTGACCAAATTGCCTTCACTCGCCACACTGTCTTTTTTAATTTCCACTTCACACACTAATTCTCAGATCCCCTAACCACAAAGGTACCTTCCATCATTGTAACGCTATTTCTAATCCACCTTGTTGTCCATCAGAGGCTCTGTCAATTGGCCTAATACAAACCCCAGCTAAAAGAAGCTGGTAACTACACTGTGTTGAGAGCCCCAGGCGGTTTTAATCTGCCATGGTCCTCCACTGGTCATGAGAAGGGACTCTGCAAGCCCCTGGCCAATCTCTCTGCTTCACTTTGAAGGTCCTGCTAATCCCTTTTACCCAGAGCCACGCAAGCAGACTGAAGTGTTTGTGATGTGCATGTGCTTGTGGATTGATGGTGCGGAACTCACAGAAATCGCTGTGCATCTTCAAAGGCACCTTGTCTCATTAACCCAAATGTCCATCCAAAGGATGTTGTGTCTGAACTTGCCCAGAGGATTTAGCAAGGCCAAAGTTCTGCAAAGTGACTTTCCTATGTGTTCATGCAAGGAAATAGGATTGTGTAGAGTTCAGCATTGAATGGCCAAAAACATGCTAGTGTCATTCAGCTCCAACCTGTTCAGCCACCACAGGACTGATCTCCTTCGCTCAGTTTTTGTTATGTATTTCTGTGCATTACGCGGCATTAATTATATTAAGTTGTTTTTTCCAGCTTAGTAGCAAACCTTACTGTTTTGTCAAAAGCAGTTGTGTGCATAAGGTCCATGCAAACAGGACTAGAGGTTTTCCTGACTAGCTCAAAGCTGTGTACCATGTAAGAATCTCAGAGAAGTGTCACAAACTGTGGTTCAAACTTAATTCACAGAGAACCAGACAGGTTCTGTATTCAAGTCCCACATCTTGCCACTGGCACTTTGATTTTTGTTTTATGGAAAAGCTCTGGTGATCATCTCTGAGTCAGGATCTCGGAATCTGATGCAAATCCTCTGACAGTATTTAAAGCTCCCCAAATCATCCCTGGCCAAATCCCCTCAAGATATTCCCCGCTCGATTGGAGGGCATTAAAGGATCGCAAGTGACAGAACAATACACCGTCTGGCAGTCTGGTCGAATAAGGGATAAATGGGAACTGAGGAAAACGAAAGCGGAGAGAGAAGTGCATGCATGACCGAGGGTAGAGCTTTGGCGTAAGGGCTGGTTGGGGTCAACAGAGAGCAAGAGACAAGGGACAGCTGTTTGTTGCGTTGTACTACACGGTTTAAAACAACCTCATCTTGCCTGCTTTTAGTCTGCAACATCATCTGTCAAAGCTGATGCACAAGCTTGAATAATCATGCTGTTAAATCTGTATACAGTGTATATACTTTTCAAGGTTAGTTATGTGGACTTAATCCACTCTTAATGCTGTTATGTTACATGAAATTTCAGCCTACTTTGAGGATACACAACATCACTCACTACTTCAGCTTTTGCCTTTTACCACTGGGAATGTATTTGATGAAGAAGAGAAACATGTATCATTTTTGGCTCTCTTTTTGTTACTTAATGTGAGAGTAAGCAACAATCAAATCAATGATTCAACATCAGACACATCTTGGAACATTTAGCCCCTGCAACTTTGTTGCGTAAGAGAGACTTGAGTATTAGCAAACTCAAATTTGTAATATGCCACAAAGTGTATTTCACTAAGTCGTTTGATTGACTGTAATGGGGAGGAGCAGCCGTGATGTGTTTGTAATAATCTGACTGGAGTCAGGTTGACTTCTATGCTAATGAGCCAGGGTGTCGGTGGTTTAGCATGACTAATGGCTCACATTGCTAACAGCGCTGTCTCGGACTAAGGAAGCGAGCAAAAGGTGCAGAGGAGGAACATTAATGCTTTGCAGGAACATCGGGAAGTTTTGCTGAAGATTGTGTTGCGCAACTTTTGGGAGTTCAACTCCCTCTGTTAAAGAAATGTGATAAAGGGAGTACATTTTGAAACGTGGATGAGTTGGAATTGTGTACAATAACTGAAAAAGTGTAATGTTAGTCAGAAGTTTGTCTGTTAATTGTGTGTCAGAATGTTCTAAATGAACAAGACACTAAACCCCTAGATGACGTCTCTAACCTTGAATCTATCCCAGTGAGTAAAATGTCATATGAGTGTTGTGACCAAAATTATCCCGGTTATAATTATTATCACGGTATTGCTGAATTTGCTCAAAAGGTACTCATACACACACTGAAATCTTTTAATCAAGTCGTATTTAAAGCATTTAATGAAGTAAATAGACCCACAATATACTCTTTTGGCAAAAGAAATACTAAATATTGTTCTGGCTCCTTAAGAGCCATATTATATTTGAGTGATTCAATTATTATCTTCCACCGGTTTTTTTGTTGTTACGGTTTGAGTTCTTTTTTTATGATTAAATAAACAAGTGTTGGGGTGCTTTACTTCGAGTTTGTGACTTCCTGTTGTCATTACCGGTAGTTCTTTCAGTCTTTTTTTTAATGGGGAATACATTGTTTCCCTTATTCATGTAAGTATTTAAGCGAGCTAGCAAGCTAACGTTGACTTGCCTCTCCAGTAAATGAGTAATATCACCAGTCGGTTAGTTTATCAAAGTTATTTTCGGTTTTAACATAATTTTTATTTAAAATGGTATTACTAGCCGTCGAGAGTTCTACTGTGGTTTGTCATTTTACAATTTATCGTCCCAAGAGGGTCACTGGTTCATTGAGAATTATTATGGTAAAAGTAAGTGCTTTTTAAGAATTCTGTTGCTTGAGTAAAACTGTCAAGTTGCATCTTGAAGCAATTGAGGAAAAATTGATTGATTCACTGTCAACAAGTTTGTGTTCTGAAGAGCACAGCATTGTGTGAGATAGGCAATGTATGGCAAAGTCTACAGGCAGCATCACTCTGTAGCAACAAAACACTGTCATAGAAACAGGATTTCAGAACATTCAGTGAGGTGTATCATATGTAAATTGTTACTCTATTACAAATGTAATCTGCTGCAATAGTTGTGCAGTGTCATGAAAAGTTGAATTCCCCAGTCTATAAAAAAATGGGGATCTAGTTCCTGTTTCTGTTTCTACCTCAAAACAGCCTGCAAGTTTGTTTCAGCTTACTAAAATCGATTACGCCTGTTGTCTTTTGTTTATTTAGCATCGGTATGTTTTGAGGCCTATTACCAGCGCTCATTTCTTCATCGCCTTTAGCACGCCACTTTCCTGTAGAGTGCCGAATAGTTGATTAGTCATCTTGGCAGCGTGGTGAGAGTAATCATTTTCCTCCAGATGTTTGTTTGGGACAAGACCAAACTGAAAAGGGAAATGGGGCGGGTGGGACGAAGGGAGTAAAAACAGCTGCAACCGCTGCTACTGGATCCACCCATCAACAGAACATGAAGTCATCTACTCCTCCCTTCTTCAGGCAATTGACTGTCCCTCCCTTCTCATTCCCACATCCCTCCTCACTCAGTATCCCAGGAGGTACTCCGGGCAGGCTGTGTTTACCTCTGAGGTAATTGTAGTAGTTTGCAGAGAGTCCGACCCCATCCTTGTCCCTGCTAAGGTTCAAGATTACGTTCATGCGGTCAAGCACGCGCATGTGTGTGTGTGTGTGTGTGTGTGTGTGTGTGTGTGTGTGTGCAGATTTGCAATGACTGGCAGCGAGGCCAATGATGGAACGCAATCCTTGGCCGGTGTCGGCCCACAAGGGAGCCGACAAATTGGTTTTCACTACCCTGTCTGTCTATTCTTGTCTCCTAGTCTTCAGGTATGCCTCTCCGCTTGTATTGTCTCCTCCAAGTCAGAGACAATAATTTAGACTATGTGTTGTCTGCTTCTTCCACAGCGCTTGTCTCGCCTCCCGCCTTGTTTTTTTTGTTTTTTGTCTCTCTGAATGCATCGTCATTAAATCCCTCCAAGCTCGACCGCGATAGACGAGGGCTGTTTTCTGTTGTATGAGCAAGCACCACCATTGGACCCATGGTCTCATGTAGAGAACGCGGCTCTAACAATGTTCAAAAGACAGCTGCTCATCTGTTGCGATTTGTTGTTTCTAAATGCCACTTGATGACAATTTTGACTTTTTAACATAATACTTGTATGTCCAATTACAACACTGCATAGTTAAGCATTCAATGGGTTCATATTTTTTAAAGGCATGCTTATAATTGGTATCTTCATTGGTTGCCAGAGCTGGACTTAAAAACATGTACGTACACTTCAGACCAAACCTCCCCCATTGACTTTGTTATGAAGACACAATTAATGAGTCAATTGTCAACCCTTATCAAAACCAACGACAACTTTTGATAATAAATCTTGTTTTGAAAAAATATTTGACGAAATCCTGCAGCTAAATTAGCCATTTAACGTAATTATGTCAATTGCGTTGTAAAATATCAAAATGCAATGCTTTGATGTAGGGCTGGGCGATATATCAATATGCACGATATATTGCTGGTTTGTCTCTGTGCGATATAGGAAATGACGATATCGTGATATTCGAGTATGCGTTCTCACGCAGTTGTTTTCAGCTGCAGGCATTACACTACAGGCTCTTCCTACTCTTTCCTGTCTCTCCTTCTCACAGACAGCAAGCGCAGCTTTTACATACGTCACATACTGTCACGTCATATGTCACATACGTATACGCCCTCCTTGAGCAGAGAGGTAGCAGCATGGGTAACGTTAGCTGTGATGCTAGCGGTAATACGAGCGAAAGAAAGTGCGAATCTGGTAACAAATGAAGGAATAATTAATTCTCCCAAAAAACAGCAGGTGGTCCATCGTCTGGCGGTGGTTTGGCTTCAAGTGGGAGTATGTCGAACAGACAACCGTAATATGTCAAGTGTGGAGCAAAAGCGTTGCTATAAAAAGTAGCATTACTGCTAATATGTAGCATCATTTGAAAAGTCCCCTGTTAGTAAATGAAGAGTGCTCACTCCAATCCACTTTATTTATATAGCACATTTAAACAACAAAAATGTTTCCCAAGTGCTGCACAACAATATTAAAAACAATATTTACGTACTCCGCACGTCAACATCTCCTTATGGTGCCACACGTCCACACCATCAAAATGCCGAGGCAAACATTTCCAGATCAACATCGTATGAAAAAAATAGTGATTTTTTTTTAGTTGTGATTTCCCTCTCTGCATGAAAGTTTAAAAATAGCATATATTAATGCAGTATGAAGAAGAATGTTTTAATGTAGACACATAGAATCATCATACTGCTGTGATTATATGCATCAAGTGTTAGTTCAAGGCGAAGGCAAAATATTGAGATATATATCGTGTATCGCGATATGGCCTTAAAATATTGCGATATTAAAAAAAGGCCATATCGCCCAGCCCTACTTTGAAGACATTGTTAGCATTGTGCAACCGTTTGTGCTACCCAGTGTTGCAAGTTCTGGGGAGCATATAGCTGCAGTTTAATACTAAACTTTGTATCTCCACTTTGTGACAATTTTGACACACACCCGTGTGCTGTTAAACCCGAGTGGCTTAACAACCAATGAAAGTATGTATCTCTTTTGGCTTTGATAACTGTCCATTCATTCGTCTGTGACGACCTGCTGGTGTTGATGTTACGTTTGTGTAATATTAATGTTCATTGTTCCCATATTTATGAACACAACATGTTGGCGGACAAAAAGGAAGTGTTGTGTGTTTGGAGTGAAGCACAGAGAAGGACGTGTGTGCACGGATGGGAATATGTGTTGGAATTGGACCGGTTGTTAGTTTGGATTGGCAAAAAAAGTTAAAAAGAGCGTCAGAATTTGTGACTTATTCTGGAAGCCTACATTACATTGTATTATTCTCATTTGTTTTCACATAAAAATCCCAATATTTTTCGGTGTGGAGGCATTAATTTTGATGTGGTGGTGCGCCACGATCAATTACACTAAGTGGAATTCCTGGTTCTGGTATTTGAATGCTGAAAAGATCATAGTCCCCAAGTTTTTTTAAAAGAATTTGGGGGCCAGTTTAATATCCTTGATGTATGTCCACTTCAGACTACGTCTCTTCCATTCAGTCTGTCATGACAATGGACAAAAACAGACAAATTAGCCATTGAATTTAGGGTTATGCTGATTTCAATGTAAAAGTATCAATGCAATGCTGCTGATTACATGGTGAGCAATTATTTTCTTTCCAAAACACTATACATGCAAAGTAAAAAGATAGATTTATGTTACTGTCTAATAACAGCAATTTGTGGTCTGGTTATAGCAGTTTTTATTGCTCTAAAGTCTGACACACATGGTTGGCATAGGACTGCAACAATACATTAGTCCACCACTGGTTTATTTTAATTCATCTGTATATGGACAGAAGCTCAGGTCCCAGACAATAACGACAATTTGGCATGCATGGAGTGACCTCATTGCAAGGTTGTTAGGAAGGCAGTGGGACATGGCTAACCTACTTTATCTCATCACACTGTTTCCTACCTTGGCTTTCCTCCTCCTCCTTTTTCTGTCTTGCTCCTCCCTGATAGCTTTTACCGCTCTGCTGATCGCACAAATAGGCCTCATTGATTGAATCTGATTCTGGTGGATAGAGCAGCATTATTGAGTGGCACATTTTTTTTCCTCTCACTGATGGACAGACAGGGGTTGGGTTGGTTGGTTGTACAGTACATGCATACATGTGTGCATGTTGGGAATACTAAAGGAAAACCTCCTCTTCTCGTCCGTCTCATTCTTAAATCCAGCAGCTACGCCTGCCATCTCTCTCTTGGGTATTCCAGCTCCTAGATCATTACACACACACATACACTGCTTGCATGAATGTTTTATAGCTGGTGAATCCTTACCGACGACTCTTAATTGTGGCAAGATTAAAGTGTTAAACTGCGTTCCCTGACGGCGTTCATCAAACATTGATCCAAGCTACGTCTGCGGTCGGAAGCGTTCAACAACACGCCGGGTCGACGTGATTTAAGATGATCCAACTCGACTCCCAGTGGTCCCGCCGGTATTATCTTGGGGCTTTTTTTTCCCTTCCCTCCACATGGAGCGGCTGTCTGCAGACATTGCCGAGCTGTCATCATTCCTGTCTCGAGCAAACTGCAACACATACTCTGGCAGGTGTACTTTGCCAGCTCTCACGGAATACCACTGGAACGGAGAATGTAGGTGAATGTTGTAGCTGGGAATCACTTATTTTTCTTTCTTTTCTTTTTTTTTTTGGACGGGTAAAATTAGTTCTGTGAGTTGCAAATACAAAGAAATGTGGTGTTTGGGGGATTCAGCTAACAAACTGCATTTGTGTGAAGATGAAGTTCAATCAGCAGCAATCCTCCGGGTGTACATGAAGCGACACACAGGCGGCGTCATCTATTACAGAGTTTCTCTCGCCTTAATAGGCGCCGACTGGATGCAATGCACAGCAAAAACAGTGGAACTCTTTTTTTCATTTGTGCCCGTTTAACCCCAGCAAGTCCATAAACACGTATCACACGAACAGTACATGAGAAATCCCATCCCAGTATACCTTGATTCTTTACTGCAGCCTGCCACTGAGCTCACTTAACCACTTCACTAAAGAATACTTGCTTTTTACGGTCCAAGGTTATTGAAAGACAATGTAAATTGTGATAAATGTATTCCTAGTGTTTAAGGTTCTTAATTAATATGTGCACTTTGTTTGTTCAAGGGCTGCAGGATCTAATTAGTAGTGATTTTTTTTTTGAGACGCTACCTAGTTTGTGTGAGCCAGTGACCTGATCCTTGTTCAATTACTGCCGTGTCGTTATTGCTGTCAACACTGCTTGTAAAACGCCACCTTTTGGCCTCTGAGGAGGATGCTAGATAACTACAAAACCTGGTCAGAGTGAACACAACAATGTTTTTGCGATTTATTGCCCATAATCATGTCACCATATGGCAATTATCGACAGTGGAAGGTGAGCATTTACAGTACATCATGACACCGATGTTCCTGAATAAGCTACTAAAAGCATTTTTCTTTCACAACATGCCTCTTAAAAACGAAAAGCAACTTCTACGTAAGAAATATAGTATAACGATTAGGGGTTTAACAATTTGTTTATTAACAATTCGATTCAATTGCCGATACGATTAAGGGACAATCTCTTTTTTTGTAATTTTTTTTAGTACTATACAATCTTAAACGATTCTGTGACTTGAAATCCATTCGGTAACTTTTTAGCAAAAAAAAAAAAAAATCAACCAGTGTGACTGTGAAATAAATACTTATCTTTTGGAAGGTAAACTTGCTGAGCACTTAAAATTTTGAAATATAAATCGATCTATAGATGTATCGATCAATTGTTACACCCCTAATAAAAAAAATAATACAATAACAACTAATAGGGCTGTGAACTTTTGGGCACGACACGATGCAATTAGATTTTTTTGGGGTAGCAATTTGACTCAGAATCGTTACAAGTAAGAATCGCGATTCACTCGAAAATCGCTTTTTGACACCCCGAGCAACTCAAGTAGTTTTATGTATTAATAATGTATGTATTTTTTCTTGGAGATTAGACTTCTACTAGAGGTGGGGGATTTGTTGATGTATCGCAATTCGGATATGGGCGAATCTAAAATGTATTAGGAAACGTAAATAATCGATAATCAATGTATTTATTGTAAGTAAAGTAATGCAGACAGTTCTAAAGTTTGGCTGATTGCAGCAAGCCACCTCACCGAGAGATCCGACCAGCTCCTTTATTTTAGGGCACTTATGTTCCAGTTTTGCACACATTTCCATTGATTTAGTAAATGTGAGAATTAATTATTATTACAAATGCACTGCTTTTTAAAGTTGCAAGTTATAAACCCGTATTTAGTGAAACGAAAATAAATGTAAAACTGCCACAATGTACATAAATTGTAGTTGTATCAATAATTGATTTTTAATCGAATCGTAGCTCATGAATCGTTATCGCAATCAAATCGTGAGGTACTCAAAGATTCCCACCTCAAACTTCTACGGTATCTCCTTCCATCTGTTTCTCCGTCCAACACACCATCTGCAGCTTTCCCATCTTTTCATGGATAAATGTCTGCGATTTGGATTAACATTCTATGCCTGTGTTAGACTCGTTCTGCTTCTTTATGGTGAAGACTAGCAGTGATATGCTGTAATTGTCATGTTTCTGATTATATTTTTTAAATATCATCCACTTCTTCACAGCACTGTCCTTCACACTCACTTTTTTCCTCCCAATGGTTGGAAAAACAAAGTTATGTCAATGTCGATCCATAAGATAATGCTAGCGAGTAAGACTGGATGTTTTGGGCGTAACTTACGGGGTTCACTGTGACATTTGCTAGACCAAAAAATGTCAAGCATCATTGTAAACTCAAACTTTTGTTTGCATCTAAAAACTGAAAGACAGCACTTATCTCAATTCACTGTTAAGTTGGGGCAGTCTTAAGTTGAGGTACCACCGTAGTGTGTTTTCTTCTATTTCCACGAAATTCCATCGAATTGCAGCACAACTGCACATACTTGAACATCAATCAATATTGCATGCTATTATTGAATGGTACCTCGGTTTTCATACGCCCAATTTTTCCTATTATTCAAGGAGACTTTTGGCCCCGTTTGTTTTGTATTGTCTGTTCTAGTACACCAAAAAATTACCAAAAAAAAGTCCACCGCTGGTTCTCAGGAGGTAGACAGTTGATAAAGTGAACTTCAGTGTATGTCTTATTGGTGCATTCTCTGAGGTGTTGCAAAATAAATAAATTAGATATCTATATAGAATTCCAATACTTGACCCATAATAAAAACATGAAGCTAATTTTCTTTGATGAATGCACTGCCATCCTTCTCCTCCTATCCACATAAAAATCGACATTTTTCTCTTCAACTTTTGGATGCGTTCAATCATTACCAAATTACCATTATTAATATGTATGCTGCATCAATACTAATTGCATTTCCACTCTTTTCCTGTCAATCCCTTCATCTCTAAAAGTGGAAAAGTGTCATAGCTTTGAGAAAGAAAGTTGTAGGAAAGTAACAAGTGGTCAGTAAAGAGCACTTTCTTCTCTTGTTCCTTACTAATACACACCGATTACCGTACATTTATTTATTTTCCCCTCTACCTTAAAGGGGAACTGCAGTTTTTGAGGAATTTTGCCTATCATTCACAATCTTTATGTAAGACAGACGACAAATGTTTTTCTTTTTTTATGCAAAGTCCGCTTACAATGGAGCCAATGAGTCGCTCAATTCTGCCTATAAAGTCCTTTTAAAAAAACATCCAAACACATCCATTAAGGTTTTTATCGACAACATCACTGATTAGTACTCACTGCAGACTTCATGAGAGCCAACAAACATAATAAAACATCACTGACTCTACAATGTCTGCTGTCACAGGGAGGTTGTCTGATGGGATGTTGATATATTCACGTTTAAATAAATAACTTATAATCCTTGTTAAAAAAAAAAGGGTGGTGGAACCAAGCGTCTTTCTCGCCATTTCCGGGTCTAAATTTCCGGCCAAAGTTGACCAATTTCTCGGATTATGTCCTCATTCTTTTACTATCAAGGTGAGGGACAATATTAATGATCTAGGATAAACATCCACCAGCTCCTAGGCAATAAAGCAGTATCAATATAAGCTAGTTTGCTCTCATGTGCCTGTAAAAAAAAGTTAGTCTGCGTTACACTATCACTAATACTTGGTTCAAATTCAGGTCACAAAATGTAAATGGAGTATTGTTGGTGGTTTTTGCATGGTTATTTAGAGGAGTTTGTTGGCAGAATAGAGGACCTCTCATTGACTCCATTGTAAGCGGACTTTTATTTATGACTTACAATGCAAAAAAATACATTGTTTCTCATAATGATTGTGAATGGTAGGCAAAATTCCGAAAAAAAGTGCAGTTCCCTTTTAACCTTGCACTTTTTTTTTTCTCTGTGTGTAGCTGTATTCAATAGGAGTCTCTTGGGGGAAGGCTTTGTAACTCTTCTACTTTATTTATTCCCTCAGCTCCGTCCTTGATCATTGTCGCCTCAGTAGAGTGGCAGACTCTTGCCGAACCGTTTGTGAGTCCGAGAATTAACTGTAGTTGTCGCTTCTCTTTTTTATTACGTGTTACTGTCACACGACATGTGTTTTATTGCAAATGTGGACTCTATTGCATAGGGATGAATGTAGTAATTGCACATACATGGTGCAAGAGTATTGTCTCTCTGTTTTTTGCACTATTTTATTAGCCTATTGCCTCCCTTTTTACCAGCTATTTGGTGAAAAGTCGGAATGAGTCAATAGATCACCCCCAGGGTCATCTAAGCGTCTTTGCGGCCTCCATTTTCAAGAGTAATCCACCCTGACCCCTGCTTAAATTAAGACAAACAGCCTTGGAAAAGCCTTCTATGTCAACACAGTTATTGAGTGTTCAGTAGCTTTAGGAGAAATGGAGTTTGAGGAACAAGCAGGTAGGAGGGTGCGAGTGGGTGTTTTAGTTAAATGGGAGGAGGAAGATATGTTAATTGCTTTCCGTGAATAATTTCGGTCCCCCAATTTAGCAGTAATGAAAGTGGCGGGTGCTTTTGTATTTATTTACCCAAACGTTAATTGATTGGGACTGACGCTACCCGGGCTTTGGTTATTGCGTGTTTGATTGCGCACAAGGGAGCCAAGGAAATGACTGTAATTATCATTCTGATATGGATTATGAATATGCATCGCCACACTCAATGTCTCCGTGCGCTTTTAACAACAAAGCTAAACAACAAGCAAGGACAACAACACTTAACAGCCAATGCTAATCAGTTTTGCTAATTCAGGCTTTTCCAAGACCCAAATTAGAAAAATGGTTGCAACCTGAACTAACTACAAAGCATCATGTGTTGCCATTACATTAACAAATACATTAGGGATTGGCGATATGACACACAAAGCATCATGTGTTGCCATTACATTAACAAATACATTAGGGATTGGCGATATGACCTACAAACTATATCAAAATATTTTATATGGTATATAAATAATAGAAGCACTTCAAAACGGGTTACAAAAGCTCCTAATTTGGCTGCTGATTTATGCAATAGTATATTGTCATTTCCATTTTTCTCAAAACTTTTATTGCTGTACTTATTAATATACTGTTAGTATTTGCTTACTTTCTGCTGTAACATGGTTTTATTCACAATTATGTTAAAATGTGAAAAGCACTTATTCTTGTGTTTACCGTATTTTTCGGACTATAAGTCGCAGTTTTTTTCATAGTTTGGCCGGGGGTGCGACTTATACTCAGGAGCGACTTATGTGTGAAATTATTAACACATTACCGTAAAATATCAAATAATATTATTTAGCTCATTCATGTAAGAGACTAGACGTGTAAGATTTCATGGGATTTAGTGACAGATTGTTTGGTAAACGTATAGCATGTTCTATATGTTATAGTTATTTGAATGACTCTTACCATAATATGTTACGTTAACATACCAGGCACGTTCTCAGTTGGTTATTTATGCGTCATATAACGTGCACGTTTTCTGCCTGTTGTTCACTATTCTTTATTTATTTGAAATTGCCTTTCAAATGTCTATTCTTGGTGTTGGGTTTTATCAAATAAATTTCCCCAAAAAATGCGACTTATACTCCAGTGCGACTTATATATGTTTTTTTCCTTCTTTATTATGCATTTTTGGCCGGTGCGATTTATACTCCTAAAAATACGGTACTTTACATTGGTTTTAGGCAATACTAAAAATTTGTGTACGCTGCTACTTAACATTTTCAATATCAATGAATGATTAGATTTTTTAACCCAATTGCACTCAGATAAAAACACAGGATGGTGGTGTAACAATATCAATTATATATTTAAATAATTTTCTAGAAATGGCTCAGATTAAAACTTTTGGTTTTTGCCCTAAATCCTTTCTGTGTTTGTAAACAATAACAAAAATTACTTACGATTTTTGGACAATAACATTTTTTTTTATCTGACTACTGTAGTATCAACCATACAATATACTGATCTATTGTTACTGTCGACATTTGTATCGATCCCCCCACCTGTGTGTACATCCAAGAGCTGTAGCTTAGTAGTTTACAGTTACTATATCCTCCTACAGTGTGTAATGTAGCATGGTTAGCTATTGTCCTCCGGTGATAATCATAAACCTAGGGATTTATAAGTAGCCTCAAACTGTAGTGGGACGTTAGCTGCTAGCTAACTAGCGAGAATGCTACAGTGGTAAAGGACGTGTGTTCGCTTGTCACTGTCAAATATGGGGGACACAGCTTGAATGTGTCAACATGCATTATCACAATATGACAATTGTATTAAAAGCTCTATCGTCAGGAAAATTGGTATCGTCTAAAATACATATGAGCCAACAAAATCTGACATTGGAACCAATCCTTAATTTGAGACTAGCCTTGTGAAGAGATGTCAAGTGTGACCTAGCATTGATTTTTATTTAATTGTTTTTTAACACTCCCACACATGTAGTTTTGTAAAATGGTTGTCATGGAGATTGTTTTTCCTTGCTTGCAATGTGCCCTGGTGGAAATGGTGTGATAGGGTTGGACAATGAGTGGACTCTCGGGAGGATTAACAATAATCACAGAAATTGTTGTATGCTAAGTAGGAGTGTATTGATCCGATATAGATATCGGCAAAAATAAGTATCATATTTTGTGGCTTTTACCCAAAACCTCAGATATTAGCACTTAGATACAAGCCTAGCTGCTAGAGGTGTAAAACAAAAAATTGATTTGCGAATTATTCGCAATTCATATTTGTAACAATTCTGCATTGATTCAAAAAAATTAAAATATATTTATTTATTTTTCAGTTTTTTTTAGTTTTGTTTTGTTTTAATACCTGTCCTGTCCAGCCGCTCAGGCAATCATATTGTTGATGTAAATGCCCATATCTGCTGTACAGATTTACATTAGAAAAGAGAAGTGTGGGATACTTCTCTTGTTGCCTTATTTCAATCAATCAATCAATCAATCTTTATTTATATAGCCCTAAATCACAAGTGTCTCAAAGGGCTGCACAAGCCACAACGACATCCTCGGTACAAAGCCCACATACGGGCAAGGAAAAACTCACCCCAGTGGGACGTCGATGTGAATGACTATGAGAAACCTTGGAGAGGACCGCATATGTGGGTAACCCCCCCCCCCCTCTAGGGGAGACCGAAAGCAATGGATGTCGAGTGGGTCTGACATAATATTGTGAGAGTCCAGTCCATAGTGGATCCAACATAATAGTAAGAGTCCAGTCCATAGTGGGGCCAGCAGGACACCATCCCGAGCGGAGACGGGTCAGCACCATTTGTCTTGGACTTTATTAAATGTTTGGGTAGAATTTTATTCAACAAAACCATGTTTCTTTTAAGTAAAATAGAAATTGATCAGATCTGTTTATCATTTTTATTAATGGAATGTAGTTAACCATAGAACCGGCACCCAATGTTATTAAAAGGTATTGATTTTGAATCAAGAATCTTTTTTAATCGGGAATAAATTCTGCATCGATTTGTTACCCCAAGAATCGAACCGAATCGATACGTGTGGTGCCCAAAGATTCACAGCCCTACTACCTGCAGCGCATTAATTTGTGCCAAAAAGCACACAAGGTTGGTCTTTTCATGTATTTTAGTGAAGTCATTTACTAAACATAAACATTGTCCGTTGTGTCCTTGGGCAAGACACTTCACCCCTTGCTCCTGATGGCTGCTGGTTAGCGCCTTGCATGGCAGCTCCCGCCATCTGTGTGTGAATGGGTGAATGTGGTAATACTGTCAAAGCGCTTTGAGTACCTTGAAGGTAGAAAAGCGCTATACAAGTATAACCCATTTATCATTATCATTGTAGGTTATAGGCTGCGAGGAGCTAGTAGCTACACAACAGCTGAGCATACAATAGCACACAAGCTAGACGTATGTAATAATTGTCCTTAATTGAACAATATTGCAATGTGAAACATGACATTTGTGCCAATATAACTAAGTATAACAAAAATTGTAGTTGCTTATTAGCAGAGGTGGGAATCTTTGGGCACCTCACGATTCGATTATGATTACAATTCAGGGGCTACAATTTGATTATAAATCGATTATTTAAACATTTATATTAGTATATATTCTAAATGTACTACATTTAATTTTTTAATCTCTACAAGAATCATACTTTGGCTACTGCGTATGCAATATTGCGTCGTTTTGGTTTTTTGGATTAGTGCGCATATGGAAAACTAAAAATCCGTGAGAACTGTAGTAGAACATGCATCCCTTATTTATTTTTTGTGCCTTCTGCAACCACGGAATATTCAGACACTTTTGTCCTCGTCGTTATAAATTAGCGGCTTAAAGACATGTGACACCTATCTGCTTCATCATATGATAACACTCCAAGGAATGAAGGCTCAGACAGTCCCAGTATCTCTCTTTTTCTCACAAAATGCAACACGCCACTACAACAAGCATAATCCCTATTTCTCGCTATCACCGCAGAAACTCACACAACCTTTCACCCCCACAACACACGTCACTTCCCATCTTTGACCTGGAAGTCCCGCCCCCCCAGTCCGAGCCATTGGCTAGAAGCAGTAGCCACGAGCCAGACAGACGTGTTTGTCTTACTGTGTGGATATTATTGTCTCTCCTAATTTATTAATTTACTTGCTAATTTCCTCTTCTTAGCTGGTTACTTTCTGCTGTATCGTGGTTCCTATTACCGTATTTTTCGGAGTACAAGTTGCACCGGAGTATAAGTCGCACCTGCCAAAAATGCATAATAAAGAAGGAAAAAAACATATAAGTCGCACTATGAAAAAAACTGCGATTTATAGTCCTAGTCTTCTGTTGAAGTGTAGAAAGCATTTTTTTTCTTTTGTTTCACCACTTGCATAGCTTGTCCTCTACTTTGGGGCATCGTGGCTCGGTTGGTACAGCGGATGTGCCAGCAACTTGAAAGTTGCAGGTTCGATCCCCACTTCCGCCATCCTAGTCACTGTAGTTGTGTCCTTGGGCTAGACACTTTACCCACCTGCTCCCAGTGCCACCCACACTGGTTTAAATGTAACTTAGATTATGGGTTTCACTATGTAAAGCGCTTTGAGTCACTAGAGAAAAGCGCTATATAAATATAATTCACTTCACACTCCTTCCTACGTGTGTCCGCACGAGCCCAGCTCACACTTAATGTTAATATTAGCTAATATCTCTCCCTTGGTTAGTTAGAACCAAACATAAACTAATGTTTATAGAACATTAGCATTAATTAGCATTAACATTTTAAAATGCTTAGTTATGTATTACTTTATTCAACATGTGTTAATAATCAATGTTTGGACATTTGTCCATCGATTGATGAATTGCCCACGTTCTAATTATGATGCATTGGATAATCTATTATTTTCCCACCTCTACTTTTTACTTATAGATACAAATTATCCTAAGCAAAAGTGTATCAGAAATGTGTACTGGTGACATTTGAGTGCTGTATTTTCAATAAAAATATTGACATTAGTTTTGTTCTTCTTCACAGGCAGAGGGTGAAGACAATTTGAAGAAGATCCAGCTAATGGAGTTGGCCATTCTCAACGGAACATACAGAGACAACAACATCAAAGCTCGTAAGTGATCTACGATTAACACCACTAATGTACACAGCTCGTCACATTATAGGACCCATCATTTACTTGCATGCTCCACATTTATTGACGTTTATTTAGCTGCTTTTCTCATTAACTAACAGTGTTTACCTCCATGAAATCAGCATTTAGCCAGATGCGCTATGTACATGTCCTCATCGTATGTGTGACCACCTCTCTCAAGCTGACCAAATCATTTGTGTTTACCTACTCTACAATCATGAACTAGTAGGAGAACCTCCATGTTCCTTTCCCTTTCATGCACCACTTCGCCCCTCTCCACATCCAGCTTTTCCACCTCCCCACTTTGCAATACAGATGCGGACGCTTGGTTATCAACTTGCTCTTTGCAGAATCTTAACTTTGCAGCACACACCACTGGAGCTCACTGTGCTCAATTCTGCATGTCAGCAAGCTAGTTCACCCATCTGCTCAAGGAGGAATCATCCAAAGATGAAATAACCATGCTAATAACCAAAGTCTGCGCTTTGATGGTGTTTTTTATCACTGAAGTTTACTGTTAAATGTTTTTGAAATATTTGCCCATATAGTCAAGTAACAGCAATTAGGGAAGGGCATACATTAAATTGGATTGAATTATTAGCGAGATGAGAGCATCTCTCTGAATGTTCAGTTTTCTTGCTATTGTAGTTGATTTCTTCCTATTCAGTAGAATCAACAGTGCCTCTGCTGGTTGCTGCCCAGTAGTGCACTCCATTTTGCAAGACAAAACCAATAATTATGCCCATCCCTAACAGTAACGTCATTTAACCACTATGTCGGTAGTATTTGATTGACGTTGCTTGCTGGGAAGCTTGTCAATGGAGCACGTGCCAAAGCAGGGAAAAATTTATTAGGGATGCACCAGTTAATTCAGGCACAAGTCTGACCTATGAATTCTAATTTTGTATGATTTCTTTGAATATATAATTATTGTGTTGATTATTAATAAGTTTATGTCAAATGTGTCTTTGTTGTCCGCAGCCTTTTTTTTAAATATTGTATTAAATTATATTATAATAATGAATGCAACACAGACAACAGCAGAACCGTTGTGATGGATGATTACGGCCAAATTAAAAATAAAAAAAAATCCTACTACGGTGAAACTTCGATTTTTGATTGGTTCTTAAACGTGGTTCATAAACCGAAAAGTTTGTGTAATGAAGCCGAGTTCCCAATGAGAATCAATGTAAACATGAATAATTGTTTCGAGCCTCGACAAACATTCCTATTTTAGTAAAAATCTGCCCACTTTATAGACACTATTTGTGTGCGTGCGTGCGTGCGTGTATGTATGTATGTATGTATGTATGTATATGCATGTACTGTATGTATGTATGTATGTATATATGTATATGTATGTTTGTATATATATATATGTATATATATATATATATATATATATATATATATATATATGCTGTCTTGAGTTTCCAATAATTTCTACAACTCTTATTTTTTTGTGATAGAGTGATTGGAGCACATACTTGTTTGTCACAAAAAACATTCATGAATGTTGGTTCTTTTATGAATTTATTATGGGTCTACTGAAAATGTGACCAAATCTGCTGTGTCAAATGTATACATACAGCAATGTTAATATTTGGTTACATGTGCTTTAGCAAGTTTCACTACAATAAGGCACTTTTGGTAGCCATCCACAAGCTTCTGGCAAGCTTCTGGTTGAATTTTTGACCACTCCTTTGACAAAATTGGTGCAGTTCAGCTAAATTTGTTGGTTTTCTGATATGGACTTGTTTCTTCAGCATTGTCCACATGTTTAAATCAGGATTTTGGGAAGGCTATTCTAAAACCTTAATTTTAGCCATTCCTTTACCACTTTTGACGTGTGTTTGGGGTCATTGTCCTGTTGGAACACCCAACTGCGCCCAAGACCCAACCTCCGGGCTGATGATTTTAGGTTGTCCTGAAGAATTTGGAGGTAATCCTCCTTTTTCATTGTCCCATTTACTCTCTGTAAAGCACCAGTTCCATTGGCAGCAAAACAGGCCCAGAGCATAATACTAGCACCACCACCACCATGCTTGACGGTAGGATGGTGTTCCTGGGACTAAAGGTCTCACCTTTTCTCCTCCAAACATATTGCTGGGTATTGTGACCAAACAGCTAAATTTTTATTTCAAAAGTGGTAAAGGAATGGCTAAATCAGGCTACAATTATGGTTTTAGAATGGCCTTCCCAAAGTCCTGACTTAATTCGTGTGGACAATACTGAAGAAACAAGTCCATGTCTCAAAACCAACACATTTAGCTGAACTGCACCAATTTTGTCAAGAGGAGTGGTCAAAAATTCAACCAGAAGCTTGTGGATGTCTACCAAAAGCGCCTTATTGCAGTGAAACTTACCAAGGGACATGTAACCAAATATTAACATTGCTGTATGTATACTTTTGACCCAGCAGATTTGCTCACATTTTCAGTACCGGTAGACCTATAATAAATTTATAAAAGAACCAAACTACATGAATGTTTTTGTGACAAACAAGTACGGTATGTGCTCCAATCACTCTATCACAAAAAAAAAGAGTTGTAGAAATTATTGGAAACTCAAGACAGCCAGGATGTATGTAAACTTTTGACCACTATATATATATATATATATATATATATATATATATATATATATATATATATATATATATATATATATATATATATATATATATATGTATATATACGCACACACAAAATATATATATATTTAAATAATAAATGTGTGAGTTAATTTAACAGTTTCTTATTCCAAATGAATTGTTGTTTTTTAAAGTTGCAAGTGATTAAACGCTTATTTAGTGAAACGAAAAAAATAGGTAAAACTGTATCAATATACATAAAATAAAGCTGCATTAATAACCGATCAAATGGTTGATTCGCGTGTACAGGATGTGATGTACGGTGCCCCGCCTCTGGGCGTACCCGCCTGTACAGGAAGTGATGCTGAAATGGCAGCCCCCGATTGCGTCAATCGGCCAGCAAAATTAATGAATGAAGTATTTGTACGCCAAGACATGGTTCGCACACAGGCATATTTGCCACAATGTAAACGTTCAAAAACCAAAAACGTCGCAAATAGATGCACTCGTAAATCGAGATTCAACGTCCGTATCACTAACAAAAAGTGGAGGTCAGCTGCTTTTTCTTGAAATGGCGTTAACTGCTTAGCATATTTTAACCTACACTGGAGTAGTTCAGTGTTTGATAAGCAGAAAGTGGAAAAATTGCAATATCTTTCAAGGTTATATGCAGTCCACACTGGGAAAAGTTTGGATATTGTTAATTTAAATGATTGGTGCATCCCTAATCAATACAGCCACTTAAAATGAACTGTAAATGGTGAACATTCCATGCAATCCCTACTCCCTTATTGGCCTATTGCGCGTTCACCTCTGCAGTCCAACAGTTCACTTTAGGTTGCTGTGTGTTGATGTCTGCCCTGCTCTTATTTCCTGTAGATGATCTGCCAAGGTGATTTTGTATGCTTTGCATTGGGATGACAGCTTGTTTTGGTGTGAGGGGTTATTTTTGTTTTTGCTATGTTTGCTTTATGTGGTCCACCACCATGATCATTGCATGGACTAATTTTCCCTTTTGCCCCCTCCCCTCCTCTCTCCCTGCCACTTTTCTTCTTTTCCTCCTTTTGTATTTTCACCCTTCACTGTTCATCTGTGATAATGACCAACACCACTATGCTTTATCTCTTGTCTTCTGTCTTCTTTCTTCTTCTGTCCTTCGCTCTCTTGCTTATGGCAGCCACCCTTGCGTTCTCTCTTGCAGCGGCGGCAGCAGCCGCTCAGGGACCCCGCCTCATAGCGACGCCCACAGGTCAGATGTTGCCTCACCAGGCGCTCCGGCCCCCAACTCCTGCCGGGGGCCCCATCATGAACCTCATCCGGCCCGCACAGATGGCTGCCATGCTGCCCAATGGCACCCCCACTCTGGTGCCGCCCACGCCCGACGGCGGGCTCATCTACACCACCCCTTATGATTACCCCTACGCCCTGGCACCCACCTCCCTGCTGGAGTACCCCATCGAGCACAGTGGGGTTCTAGGTAAGCGAGCCTGGGGGAGCATGAGTGCGGCGGGTACGGCGGCCAGCTTTAGCCAGCCCGGACCTGAGGGCAGCTTGTTTTACCCCGGATTTGGGGTGCTGGACACGGCTTCCATGAGCCACTGTCAAGACTTGTTGAAAGGTAAATACGTGGTGTCCACCTGAAGAACTAAACCGATAAACTGTCTGGGTGGATGAGCCGGTGAAGCTCTTATAAAATGGGAAGACCAGCTCTGCGGACATTTTTGATAAAATGTCAAAAACGAGGGAAACAACTAGCTTCTCTTGACTTAGGTTACTTAACAATTAAAATGCGCTTCCAGGTACACACTGCCTCATCTATACAGGCGGACTCAGCCGAGTCTAAAACGAGGCACCCCGACAGAAACGAGCTCGCAACCTGCTCTCTAACCCTTTCATGCACTGGCCTGGAGGCATATTCAGTCTGGCAGTAGATCCCTTCGGATTTCTGCAGCTTCTGAAATCATTTTTCTGGGCTGCAGGCAGGACTTGATGCCTGCAGATAGTCCCCCTGTCACTCCCACTGGGGATGTTCATTAAATTCCTCCAGTCGCCCTTTATTTTTTTTCCCCTACTCCTTCCCCCTTCCTTTGTTGTCTCAGCTTCACCTGTCGTGAACCTGGGCTGTGTGCTAATACATGATCTTCCCCTCAGTTCTGTGCCAGTGGTCCAGTTCACCGTGAGGGTCCATATTTTACATTATTTTTTGTGGTGCTTTTAGCTGACAGCATCTGCTACCAAAGAGACAACTGATATTTTGATAACAAAAGCGAGACCTGGCTGACATATCCGCACAGAGGCGTTGCGCTTTAATTTAACACACTTGTGATGTTGCGTTTAGCATCAGACTGCGGCATGAACGTGTGCATGTCGAGCGCGCCTCTGGGATTCATGTGCAGTACAGACAGGGCCGTCTTCTCTCTCTTTAACTCGCGGGGTTACACCGGCTTAGTGCATTTTATTTACTCACTCTATCGATCGGTGCCTTCAGCAACACAGGGCCCTGTGGAACGCGCTCACTGCCATTCTCACACATTTCCATGCGCTCGGCTCGTGCTACCGTGCTACTTTTTCTAGCCGCCGTTGGCTTCATTGACAGCAGGGAAATGTAAGGCCATCTGGTGCTTCTGAGCCATGTAGGTGGCTGCAGAGCGATTTGCCAAACCCTGTGAAATTGCCACAGTGAATTTCTTTACACATCCCCTGACTTTGCGTGTTCCATTCCTGCACACGCTTCATTTTGTTGTATGATGCAACCTCCATTCCAGGATGCTGCTTAACCTCCTGTTTTTTTTTTTTTAAACATTTTCCCATACGAAATAATGAGAATTAGTTTTAGGGTCAAATTGTTGACCACCAAATGTACTGGCATCATTTTAGCACTCTTTAGGTGCAAAATAGTTGCAATTTTTATTCTTATCTGTGCCTTTTACACAGAATCCACTACGCAGCATCCTGCAATCCCGTAGTTGGCGTCTGGCGTGATGTATTACGGTAAATACTCGTCCCGATAGCAACTATTGGGCGCCAACACAGAGCTGGAGAACTGTCAGATATTGAACGTCAATATAACGGCATTCCCTTGCACGCAAAGGTCGTCCAGCCTCTGTTACAGCTCTGATGGTACCTCACGATCCTAAAAAAGACTAACTTTATAGACATTTCTCTACAGTCTTGATGTAAAATTCCTCTTCCACGCAGAGATCCTGTGAAATTTCCACTTGACAGTAGTCACCATACAAATCCAGCCTTTGACACAATGCCCAGCGATTCGAAACAACACCCTAAATGTGTGCACTTTCTCTCCGCGACCCGGCATGCCGCAATCATACATTTTGCCTCTTGTGTCATGTGTTAAATATTGTCAAGCAAATTATTTCAACGCAACACGCGGGAGAAGTGCCACAGTTGTTGAACTAAACATTAGGGCTGCACGAATAATCAACATCTGACTTCGAGGTTTTAATTAGTGCGATTAAGAACAGCAAGAGGCCGAGGTTTTTTTTTTTTATCCTCCGCAGTCACCGGCATTTGAGTGACAGACATGTTGGCCAATCAGAATTGTTGAGCCTTGCAGCCTTTGCCTCCTAGCCAATCAAAAGTATTTAAGGAAACAGCTTTTTGTGTGTGCGCTGCAGTGGAGGCAGCTAGTAGGCTAATAGCAAACGCCACTTAAAAACATTTTAATGGTGACGAGACCTGGACTTTTAGTCATTAAGTTAATCGAACAATAAATGAAAATTAAGTCGAAATATTTTGCCGGCATCAATAAACTGCTTTGTCCGTGTGTTTGTGCTCAAACATGGAGGAAGAGCTCTGAACATATGAGCGTGTTTATTTAACAATAGAATTACCTGAACTGGGTGAGCCCTCTTATCAGTCATTCACAATCTTTGGTGGGCGAAGAGCAAGACTACTCGCTTACACACACAGAAAACACGACCGACAAAGCCTCGCTCCTTCGACTTACTGGTGAGAGGTTTTGGAAAAACAACTACAATTCAGAGAAAAAAATATGATTATACTGCCAAATGTCCCGTTTCAGCTTCAACCGGATGGGCAATATGATCCTATCAACACGGATGCCGTGATCACGTGATGGCAACAACAAAAAAGATGACAACCTGACCTAGTTTTTCCAACTGGAATAAAAAATTCACTTTAAGTTGTTCAATATTTATTTAAGTTACATTTTTGCTTATAGAAATGAGTCTTTTTTAAATGTATTTAATTAGGATAATGATACAGTAATGAGAAATACAAGTTTATATCCTTTTATACGGTTACTTGCATTATTATTGTATATTATGATTACATTATAAACTGTGTAGTTTTTATCGGTTATGTCTTCAGTTTAAGAGCATGACGTAGACAAAAGCTCTGTATCCATCTGCGTAAAGGCCAATATTTTTTAAAGTAGAATATTGTTATGTAATGTGTGGCACCTTGAGACAAAAATATGCTGATAGATAGTCTAACAGTAACATATCTTCCTTCACTGTTTTTTTCCCAGTTTACTGTATTTTTATACAAAAATATAAAAAAACGCTATCACCATTTTGGAAAGAAAAAAAATGCAATTAGTTTTTTTCTCACTCACGCATTCCCTTACACACAGACCATCTCCCACCTCTTCATTCTACTACCCGCAGAGCTGGGAGAATGTTGTAAAGAGTCTCTGCGCCTGTTTCAGGAACGGGATCATTGGGCTTAGTAAACTATTGTAGTCAATTGGATGTAAAAAAGCAAAACAATAAGACACTCTTTGACACACAGATTGAATCTCTGAGTCATCTTGCGCAATACGCTGACATTTATGTGACGTCATGCAGGAAATTATTTGTTCCATGTGACTTCAGAGGCGTATTTTTCACAGAAATTTGATCAGTTCAGAGGTGCGCGCAAAGCGACACAAGCATAGCGTCACATAAGCTCAAATGCGCCATAGGAGGACACGTAGGAAGGGCTGATTGGCTTGAGAGAAATGGCAAAGGAGAAAAGAAAGAGGGCGTCGAGAGGCAGGTGGCGTCTGCCGCTATTCAATTACCATCAGAGCTGTATTGGATTCACCCCCCCCCCTCGCCCCTCACCTTTCAAAATAAGGAGACAAATTTCTCTAAATCTCCTCTCTAGAACCCACGGGAAGAATCACATTATTTTTCCCAGACAGCCTGGGAGCCCTTACCCTTCACCTACCCTTCCCCCCCCCCCCACAAAAAGAAGTCCCCCATAGAACTCTGAGCACTGTGGAATTTAATGACTTAACTTATGCATATTTGAATACAATGTAGAAGTCCCCCTTTCCCAAAAAAATGATGTATTTTGTTTTCTACTGTATTTTTAATACAAGCTATGTAATGTGCGTATGTGCTATAATCTGTATTACATTGCAATTGAGTGTATTTTATGTATTATCCCAGCATTATTATGATAACGGTTAAAGAAAATGTGAATGTTGCTACTGTAAATTATGACTGCTCAAAGTGAATGGTTTCTAACCTTGTGGACCTGTTACAATCTAGGTGCAATGGCTACTAAAGTGAGACGGCATGACACGCGGGTCCATCCTTACCAAAGGATTGTGACCGCTGACAGAGGTCAGTTTAGTCTCTTAGCTACACTCTGCTCTCAATTGATGCATTTCAATGATTGTGATGCCTCGATGCCTTTGTTGGGGATTTATATTCTGATGTCTATATTATCTGTATGTGTGTGTGTGTGTGTGTGTGTCCCATCCCCAGCATTCCCCCTGACCCCGTATATATATATATCTCTATACTATATGTTCGCACACCAGCTAAATGGTGCATTGTGGCGTGCACATTTTGTTTACATTCAGTCCTTAACGTAGCAAGAGCTCATTTGCAACAACAAAAATAGATGTTTATAAGATGGGTACATTTGACAGATACTGTATTTCCTCATATTTACTGTATATGTGTATATATATATATATGTATATGTATATATACATAATTAAAAAAAAAAAAAAAAAAATATATATATATATATATATATATATATATATATATATATATATATTTAAAAAATATATATATGTTTAAAAAATATATAATAAGTGCCTCACCCATTCTGAACGCCACCTCCTTTTGCTAACAAAAACAGCAGCAGGTAAAAAATAGGGTGCTCCAAAAAAAATCTATTCACATCCGAATTACGATTTTTGTTTATTAAGATTCCAAGTAAATTCATAATTTTCAAAAATCTGTTTTTTTTTCCTTTAGTAAATAAATAAATAAATAAAAAAATTTTAGGCCATCTATGTATGCTGCATTCCAGTTACGGAATCAGAAATCAAGATGGCTGAAATCTACAAAAGCTTTTTCTGTGCTTGCCTTGTCTGAATATAAATTACTTATGGCAAAATATGCACTATTTCTGCCATATTTAAAGATGGTGGTTGAAGAGGATACACAGACACTATTGCTAGCAATATTAATCGTATATACCGCATGAAAAAATGTTTGTTTACAGTACTGCAACGTCACCACATATAAACGTCCAACTATACATCGTTTATGGACGACAAAAACTAATCAGAAGTGCTAATAATGTATAATATAGAAGCGTATTTTATTGTTTACATTGAGAGCAGCCATTTTTTAAACCAACTCGTGGGTGGTGAAAATACTCCGATTTTCTGAGGCAGAAATCCATCCTCAGGGGGCGTTCCAGCTGAAACTTACTAGGAGCTAGGAACTCGGAAATTCCGACTTGACCGCACAAATGGGACGCACCATAAGTCAATGTGCGCAACACTGTACATCATATTCAACAACCAAAAAGAGGTATTGTAACCGGTTCTGAAAAAGTTGTATTAAAATTACTATACCAAATAATGCATTGCGAGAATCTGTTTGAATTGAGAATTGTGTTGAATCAAGAAAAGATTCTGAATCGGATCGTCACCCCAAGAATCAAATACGGATCACATTAAGTCCCCAAAGATTCTCACCTGTAGTAAAAAATTAAATAGTTTGACGTTTTACCCACTTCGAATCTCAGATAATTGTACATAAATTGACTACACAGTATTAAACATCTTACTTCTTCGTCGTGTTTTTCCCCCTATAACCCATTTGAGATTTGGCATTTGAAATTATGTTATCTATTATCTATTGCTTTACGCTGTTGTGATTTGTACGGTAGTTGTAGGAGTTTACCGACCGCGATACAAACTGTGTATGTATTATAATTTTGCTAACTGTATGGAATAGGGCTGCAAAAAAAATCTAAAAAAAAAATCGCAATCTTGATGCACACTAACATGCAATGTAAGTTCCAATTGACATAAACAAAAAAAAATTAATCAGAGAGCTGTTTCACAAATGACATTTTATCATTAGCATGACGGCCGACATGTTCTTGACGATGAGCCGGCCAGGGTGCGCTGACTCCGCTGCTCTGTTGATAAGACACATGCTGGCTATCATTTATCAATTTCCAGAAGGAGCGATGGCAAAAAAGAAACTGCACCCGTGGAACAGGAACAAAGAGGAGTCAAAAAAATATAAAAACATTGTAGAATCCCAATCCCAATTCTTAGCAATAATATTGGGATTCAGGTAATTTTTTAACACAGCCCTTATTGTAATACATAATGATTTAATGAATTATTTATCTATCGAAGGAAAATATATTTGTATTGTCGTTTTAAAAATGCATCTATACAAACAAATGCCTTAACACTACTGCTCTCGGAAGTTGAGTAACCAAACACCAAAGGTCATAAAGGAGTACGCGATTTTAAATAGTTTTACTTCTGCTTACTCCTTTTGAGCTCATGGTGCTTCCGGTATGAAACTGCATACACGCAACATTCTTGTTGCCTATGCTGAGTATGATTATGTATGTATTGCTTTTATTTTGATTTCGAGCTCAAATAAATAATCAGACCTTAAGTCTATATGAGGAAGTACAGTAAATTTGACTCTTATTAAAAGCGTGGTATTCGTTTATTGCAATGGAGCCCTTCAAAAAGGGATATGTACACTGTGTATAGTATTTCAAAGCTCAGGCGAAAAGGTGATATTAGCAGCTTTTTTCCTGTGTAATGCAGCTGTGAAACCCAGTACAGGTAGTGCTCTACGTGTACAACTATATTAGACATTCCTCTGATGGGAGATTAGTCCTCCTTGCATCTCTTTGGAAGCAAAGGAAGTAATTCCTTACTGCATCTGAGAAAGAGAAAAGAAAGTAGCCATGCTTGCTGCTACTGGGCACCATTTCACTTTTTTCAATTTTATTTTGGACTCTTTTATATTTTTTACGGGCGATAAAGTCATACAGCTTTTTTTTTTTTTTTTTTTTTTAGGTAACTTGCATTCCCTCGATATGAATTCTCTTGTACGCGAGGTACTGTCATTTTATACATACAGTATATGGAAAACATTTTTTATATCAAAATGTATTTATGGTTCCTGTGTATTATATTTATATTCCACAAAGATTATACTGCGAAATAAAGAAACTCGTTAAAAGGCCGATTCATGTTTATTGCACATTTAACACGAGTTACTACACTAACGTGCACACAAGCAAAGAAAACTAATTATTACACTTATTTTATGTCTGTCTGTTCACTTCTTTGCTTCTGTGTTTTGGTTTTGCAGGGCATTGTGCTCTAAATACAAAACAGCCGCCGCTGCCTAAACGTGGGTGGGGCGGGGTGCTTGGTTTAGGATCTAAGGGGGCAGGGCCACATTAAACTATTTGCATTCATTTTTTTTAATTGTTCAAATGATGTCATTCCAGTCTCTTCTTGCTGACACTAATATCCTTTCTATCTTTGTTTTCTGTTTGTTTTTGTTTTTGTTTCTAACCACCTATAGCCGCCACCGGCAACTAACACATGACCTTCTGACCTCTGAACTCTTCACCCAATGACGAGCCGCCCCAAGCCTGCCTGCTGATCAGTTAACTGGTAATTTGCCTTTCGCTAGCCTCTCGGACGCAAGTGACAGAGAGAGAGAAAGAGAGAGAACTTGAGGGAGGCGCCTACCCTAACAAATTCTTCACACAAACATGACAAAAAGTTGTGTAATACTCCATTATTATTTTTGGTTTTGTTTTGACCCCCAACCCCCCCACCCCCTTCATTGAGTTTAGTTCCCATTCTTTCTCTTTCTTTTTCTTCACGAGTCACAAAGCGGGTGGGATGTTTGTGGTGTTAATCATAAATGTGCACTGAAGTTTAATAGCAATAAGATGCCAACCAGAATCCACCTGTACCCGTGTGGGGGGGGGATTCATCTATTTTGGGTTTAGAATGGCAACACAATGCCCCTCAAAAAAGAAAGGAGGCTCGGGTGATGTCTACTGTAGCCCACCCACCCCTGAAAGAAAAAGAAGGAAAGAGAACACTTAACTCTTAACTTGGATTTTCTGTCAACATGTTAGTGTGCTGACACATTCTGGGTGTGCCGCCCTTTTAGCCTTTCCCCCAAACAGCTTTCTGTCTGATTGTTTAAACAAACGCATGGCTGTCACAATTGCAAACAATACGCTTTGTTCATTTTTTGTTGTTATAATCTGTGTGTTTTATTTTTTGGGGGAATCTGCGCTTAATTTCCTGTTCACATGTTTTTGTTGTTGTTGTTGTTTTACTTGATGCAAGCAGTGGGGGCGGGTGTTTGTTTTTTTCTCTTTTTTTTTTCTTTCTGTCACGCTAAAGAAGCAGGCTGCTAAAGCTAAAATGGGATGGTTATGATTTGGGATGAAGGGTTTATGTGTGCGTGTGTGTGCTTTCTTTTAAACATTTTTGTGTTTTTCTTTCAAGTACTATCATGAAAGTAAGGTGTTATGAGGTTTTGGGGCACCCCCCCACCCCCGCCCCTGCTGTCCCTATTCACACTATATCCAATTAACAGTGCCTGATGCATTTAGAACAAAAAAAAGAAATCTCAATGAGTTTGCTTAAGCTGTGATCAAAAAAGACAAAAAAAAAACAAGTATTAAGTGTGCATATTTAGCCAAAGGATTTTCCTATGAATTATTACTACTATTATCAATCTGCAATTATGCATCTGTCTCGCAGAGGGCTCGTTGTGGTTTTAAAATTTTGCAACGGTGTGAATTTGTGGTGCCTGCCTTCAGCTGGATGAGACAACCAGTCCGATAGCGTTTTCATTTGATTTTTGTTGTTTTTCTTTTTTCTGAGACGCAGGAGAGTAACACTAAAACAATTATTAGATTGCTGTAATTGATAGAAAAAAAGGGCACTCACTTTTATTTTTCCTTATGACACATTGCCAATTTTTTTTACCCATTTTTTTTTTTTTTTTTTTTACAATTATATTTGGCCAATTTATTTACATCGGAACACGCCAACCTGAAAGCGCATCCACAATGTGTCACACCTCTCCCACCCTTTTTACAAGCTCTTTTGTTGAACTCTCTCAAGAAAAAAAAATAGGATGTGAAAGCCATGCCTGCCTGTTTAAATTGCTTTATACATACGTCTTATATATATATATATATATATATATATATATATATATATATATATATATATATAAATGTAGATACGCCATTGCATATATAAATACAGAAGCGAACAAAAAAAAATGGATGATTTTACAGGGTGCTGGTGTAGAGAGAAAAGAAAAAAAATCTATTTTTGGCTATTTTAGCTTTTGATACTTTACTTGCAGATACAAAATCAGAAGGAAAAAAACAAACAAAAAATGAATGAGAAAGTGCAAATGCTGTTTGCCTGGATTTGACTGGAAGGAAGTGTTTTAAAAGGAACAAATCAAAACAAAAGAAAAACAAAAAAAAGTGCCTTATCAACAAGAGTGGTCTCTGTTTTTTCCGAGTAGTCCGGTTGTGTTTAGTAAGTAAAAAAGAAAAAAAAACCCAGCACCCACCAGAGATGGCGCAGCAGGGCGAAACGGCTCGTGTTTTTTTGCCGTCGTCGTCGTTGTTACTCTATGCAACCAGAATTAGCTAACCAGCTAACTATGTGCCATGTTTTTTTGTCTTCCTCAGATTACTTTTCTTGTTACTTGACAGCCCTTTACTCTGCTGTATTAGCAGGCTCCTGAATTTAAAGAATCATAAGAATTTTTTTATTTTATTTTTTTTTTTTGCGTGTGCGCGTGACTTAACTTCCTAGAAGAAACGGAGCTGCCGGTAGCAATATAGTAAGACGCATTGAGTCGATCGTGAGCTAAGAAAAATACATTGACAGTGTTTGTTTCGACGACGATTTGACCGTTAAATCGTGAAACAACGTCACAATATCAATATCACCATTATTAGCGTTTCCGTTCATGGCTTTCTCATCAAGCCGTTACGCCGAAAGGTCAATGAAATTCTCTTTTCTTTCAGTGTTATTATTAGTGGCATATTATTTAGAAATTGAAATGCAATATTAAAAGCGGAGATGGCTATTCAGCAGCATTTGACAGTATTAGGAGAAGTCCCTCCGCGATGTTACGCGCTACAGTGTCGTCGTGTTGGCGGTCCAGCCGATGGAAAAGTTGAAAGACGTTACCGACCGTATTCTCTTCTCTTGGCCTGCCTATTACACATGTATGATAATGTAATTAACAGCCATTGTTACAGGTTTATAATGTATTTTTCTAATCTCATTTTATATGTATATTAATCATGTTTCTGAGTGCTTTTTTATGACCTCCCCGTCCCCCAAACCTTTCCTTCTCCTTCCCTTGCCCCCACAACCCCTCCACTTTTTTAAGTGTCTGGTGGGGAGTGTTGCCTTCCCCCCCCCCCCCTGTTAAAAATTATATTTTGTTTTCATGCCCAGCTTGTTTAACTCATTAGCGACTTGATTAGTTTTTTTCTTGTCATAAGTATTTTTACATGCTTGCCATTTTCATGGTGTATGCTGTTGTTTTTTGTTTTTTTTCTTATTAACCTCTTGGCATTTATTTTAATAAAACATTCTTAGTAAGAATTTTACTAACTTGCTGATATTTTTGTCTTGTGTTTTTAACCAGTTTCATGAATGTATTGACTCGGTCTGGTTCACGGACTAACAGAATTAAATAATCTGGTGACTCATGGACACTCACACTGCAAACACACACCAAGAATGTGTTCTCATGAAAGTTTCAGTAGGAAATTGTACAAAAACATGATCTCCCTTTTTTCTCGACGTTTACTCAAAAAAATGCAAAACCGCAATCAGACAAATTTAACATAAAAATTAGCAAAGAAAAATGATGTACATTTATTTTAGCAAAACGAGATGGAATTATAAAAGTCATAATTTGATCTACAATATTTTCCTAGAGTTGTACAAAAACCCAGAAAACAGCCATTTTATTTTGCACAAAAAACAGAAAATATTACGAAAAAAATAATTGAATATTTTGTGTTTTGGTTTCGCGACTAACCTGCATAAGTTTGAGGATTTACACTAATTGAATGTTACTTAAAACATGAAAAATACTTTGTCAAAACAAAAACGTAGCTTCTGGTAGCTGATGTAATAATTTCGACAGCAAACTAAGTGAGACTGAATCAACAGCGCCTCTGCTGGTTGCACCTCAGTACTACAAATGCTCCAAAACTCGAATCTGTAACAATTAATTCCACACAAATGCAATCTTTTAAAAAAAATTAGGGGTTTTTTGCACTTTTTCTTTGAAATTACCTTAAAATTCAACCAAAATCCCAATCACTTTTTTTTTATTTATTTTTTTTTTACATCTTTTGTATGTAAATATAGCCTATCACAAGGTTTTTGATACCACTACCAAAAATAGCAATGACGTCAGTAGAACTGGTCGACAGTAAAGTTACTCTGAGTTTTGTAGTCAAGTTTTGCTATTAAAAGCGATTTGTATACGGTAACTTCTTTGATAAATACCAACAACAGTACTTTTTTTCCTGCTCTAATACAGAAAGTAATGCAAAATATGTGTAAATAACCACTGATACGGATAAATAAACATTGAACCCCCCTTTTACCTTTACCGCAGATAGTTTTGCAAGAAAAAATCGTTTGGTAACAAAGCTGGACTTTTATTAAAAACCACGACAAGACTGAGCCACTGATGTGTGGGATTCTTTGTTTAGTCACTTAATTCAATGGGAAGACAGACCAGTTTGTTAGGCGCAATGTTCGGCCATACAATAACCGATGTGGTATACGAAAATCGGGGTGAACTCTAGTTGAAAACATAATCCTTAAATATGTTTTAAAAACCGTTACATTGGAACTTTTGAACTCTGAAATAAGTGCGATGTGATTAACCGATATCCGCCTTGCTTTGTAACAATCATTGAAAAAAATTACGTTTGAGTTGTTTACGTTATTTGCCGTCACCATGAAGATACCCAGTTGTTGACTGGTGGCGTTACTTTTCCTAGTCAATCCTACTATAAACTCCCATGAGAATGAACTTCACCAGCAACATCACAAACACGATCTAACTGGAAAGTGCACGAGTTGATGCGCGTCCCTCACTCCTGCTCACGCATTTCTCACCTCTGTGCTGAAAACGTGAACTCTGCTGCCACTTTTTTTCATACTTTTGCTCGCCCAAACACCGCTGCTGTGTCTCTACCGGAGACCACTCCTCCTCCTTTTTTATTTATTTTATTTTTTTTGTCTCCATGTCCTGTCCCTCTGTGTCTCGCACCCTGGGAGGCCACAGGACGGTTACTTACACTCCGTGCCAAAAGTTGCCACCTGAAAGGGATGCGTTCTAGAAAATGTTTTCAATCGGGGGTGATCGTATTAAAAGCCAGCGAGGGAGTTTTGTTTTGTCGAGATAGCGACGCTCCGTTCATCTCCAGCTGCTGCAGCATTGGTGTTATTGATAAAAGCGTTAATACTCAACCCTTAGGGAGCATCTGTCATCAAACAAGCCAATATACGAACTACTTAGGGATCAAAACAATCACATAATTCCTTTCCAATATGGATTCCAGCTATTTATTCTTTTTTTCATTCATTTTCTATTGTCTCAAACACTGCCTGTGTCATTCTACTGCTTTTATTCCTCCTACGGTACTCCAGGTGTTGTCGCTGACACACATGGAAAAGATTAACGTCATTAATCCTTATTATTGCGCCTACACCATTTTGTTAACGCTTCTTTTTTTTTTTTTGTCCTGTCGCCAACTCTGCCTTTAGCGATCTTCCTCAAGCGTACAATGAGATTAAACGTGTTTTACATCAACTTTCTTATGAGTTAAGTGAATTATTAAGAAGTCCTGTCATGACTGGATTACAGGCAGTAAGTTCAAACCTGCTACTGTTTGTTGTTGTTGTTTTACCTCAAATAGTGGCCTTCGCTCTGGTAAACACCATGTTGCCATTAATTCTAAGATGAGTCGTCACTACAACCTTATTTGATTAGCAGATTTCCCCAAACTTTACCGACTTAAGATGAAAATTATTGATGTGGTTCCTCCCTAGGACCCACACCTTTAAAAACATACCATGTATCAAAAATAACCTTGACATAAAAGGCATGTATTGTTGGTATTTCTCGACGTCCAATAAACCGTGACTCATTTGGAGTTCTGAGGTTTGGTTAAACTGTCCTTGAGACAAACAAAACCACGAGGAGTGAAAAGAAACACATTGCTTAATTCTTCGAAATACCATTATTTTCCGGACTGTAAGCCACATCGTTATATAACGTGCACCCACCTCATTTTAGAAGATGCATACATTAGCCACACCAGACTAAAAGCTGCAGATATATAGTGGTATGTTGTGGAATGAGATCTTTTTGTAAATGTTTATGGTAACACTTTAGTATGGGGAACATATTCACCGTTAATTAGTTGCTTATTAAAGTAACAAAGACTTAATTTAGAGTTATTTGGACACTAGGGGAACATATAAGGGTTAGGGTTTCTAATAAGCAATATTTCTGAGGTTGTTGAGGGAATACTCTTAGTTAATGGCTTACTGGTTGTATAATAAGGCCATGCAGAATAAGGCATTAATAAGTACTTAATAATGACTAATTAAGAGCCAATATGTTAATAATTTGCATGTTAATAAGCAACTAATTAATGGTGAATATGTGTTCCCCATACTAAAGTGTTACATGTTTATGTACATACCTTAATTGTTTCTAAACGGTGCCTGTAACATGGCAGTAAAACGGCTGATCAAACAAAACAGAAATATCATTGATGTCTTTATTCTTCCATTATGAGATGAATACGATTTTCTCCTTTAAAATAAGGTTTTTAAACACTGAACAGTTTCTTAAACTGGATCATTTTTAGTTTGTTTGCTTAATCCATTCCATAATTTAGCCGTTAACGAAGAACAATCCATAGATGGGTCTCACCTTTGTATAAACCACAGGGTTCAAAGCTTGGGCACAAAGTAGTGGCTTATAGTCCGAAAAATACAGATTCAGCATTAGCTCAACATAAAAAAGCATGAATCCAAAAGCCATTCAAATTGTTAATATTTTTCGACGCCTAATAAACCGTGGCTCATTTGGGGTTTTGTGGTTTGGGAAAATCCTCCTTGAGACAATCAAAATCACGTGTGAAAAAGAACAAATCGTTCTATTGTTCAAATTAGTCAACACATCAGCGTGGTCTCATGGCCGTGTCGTGCCGCAACTGCAAATTTAAAAAGGATTCACCAGAACTCTCAATTGTTGGCTTCTGTTATTCTGGCTTTTGCATTTTTCATGTTTGACTAAACAGTAGCAACTAAGAATTGATTGTCCACCAATCAACAAACATGTCTGCACTGCAAAAACTGAAATACAAGCAAAAAAACTAACCTGAAGTTCAGATAAACATTTTTTTTTTCTCCAATTAACACTTTTTTTTCGTTTAAATCGAGAATCAATTCTGAATCAATTTACCCACAAAAATCGAATTAAATCGAGAGTTATTGTAAGATTGGCATCTCTGTTAGATGTACTTCTTAAAAAAAGCTATGATTAAATGTATTTACTTGCTTGAAACAAGTAAAATGTTTAGTCCATAGGGAATATAAAACAAATTGACGACATACTACCTAACATATGCATAATGTGCTACAATAGTAAGAATCTGATATATGATTTAAAATACAGTGAGTAAAAAACATACTTTCTTGAAACAAGTAAGATGTTAAATTTTGTAGTAATATAACATACATTTGAAGACAAAGTACTTAAGATACACACTTTGACCTAACATAGTAAGGATCTGATAGATTACCTAAAACAATTAAAAACAATTTCCCAACAAAACTTCATTATTTGCTTGATTGCTGCTTAAAACAAGTAACATGTCAAATGTTCTTGTTCTGTTGGCAAATGACTTAAGAAGTACTTTTGGCAAACTGAGCTACCATTGTAAGAACCTGATATATTACCTAAAATAACAAAAAAATAAAAATAAACAAAACAAACAATTATATATATATATATATATATATATATAATTTTATTTTATTTTTATTTTTTGAACAAGTAAAATGTCAAATATTTTTGTTCTGTCTGCAATTAACTTGTTTTAAGAAGTATAATTGGCAAACTGAGCTAATTGTAATATTAAGAATCTGAGATATTTTACTTAAAATAAGTAAAACATCATTTGCCATTAGAACGAGACAATGCTGCTTAACATTTGAAACAAGTAAATTGGCCTTCAGTCTAATGTTTTTGTTTTGTTGGCAAATCTTGTTTTAAGGAGAATATGTCATACTTTATTACGCATTAAAGAAAAGCAAATGAAGCTACCATCAGAATCAGAAGTAAAGGTTTATTTAAGTATTGATGGATTGCAGGTATTTATCCTGCTTGGATGTCAGGTTTGGCAGTGTCGCAGCATTAATGCATGTGTACAAATAGATGCCTTACTTCAATTACATATGAAGAAATGTGACAACTTTTTTTTGTCCGTTTTCAAATGCGTTAAAATGATCGACAGAAGCACAACAATCCGTCCCTAAGTGCCTTGTTATTGACTCTTGTTTTGTGCTAAATCACACAAGTGCCACTTCTCTCTCTCACTTTATCTCAGAAGCTTTTTTGTAGAGCAGCACCAGATAATAAATCAGTGACACACAAATGACTGGATCACAACGTATCGCCGCCGTCGTCTATTTGCCCCCCCAAAAAAGACGAGACTCAGGGCATTCAGTGTAAGTTTTTTTGACCAACTAACGTTTCCCACCTGTCCATCTTGTGTCTGGCTAACAAACATTCCTTCAGTGGCTTAAATGGCAGGTTGGCCACACTAGAATGGAAAAATGCTACCAAAATTTAAAAAATATATTTTATCCCCACTGGATTTTTTTCATAATTTTTTCTATGAAATATGCATTAATTTGCTAAATACATTTTTGGTTGTTTCTAGATTTATACTATACATACTGTAAGTTCCATATAGTACTGCACTATAAGTGTGTGTGATCTTTTTGGGAGTTTTGTGTTGTAGTTTTTGTGTTTTTTTTCTAAGAGGGGTTCATTTCCAACATGTAAATGACCGTTTTTGTTGCTCACACCAAAAAAAAAAAAAGGGAAAAGAAATGTGTGCAATAAAGAACCATGTGAACAAGTGTGACTTCCCTTCTACTCCGCTGTGACTTTATGGCTTTGGATTGGCTGGGATCTGTTTGGCCTTCAAAGGTAAGTTTTATTTGTTTCCTGCGACGTCCGTGTCACTGGAAAAAGAGCGAACCGTTCTATTTTGGATCATTTTGGTGTTTACATTTTTTTTAGCAGGCAATCTCGTTATTCAGTCGGACAGTAGCGACTCCCATTTGAGATTAAGTGCAATGCGGACACACCACATTTTTTTTTAATTCTCAATCATCACTGTTTAATAAAAACATGAGTCTCCTTTTTTTCATTTAGCATGTCATTTAAAATTATGAGTTTATGCGTATTTGCATCAGGTGTATCCAAAACTACTATTTATTTATTTATTTATTTATTTTTAAACAATTTTAATTTTCGACTACAAGTAGAGGGCCAAAGGTGACAAAAAAATACATCTTTAAATAATTCCTTAAAATGTGTCTGATTAATTAATTTTTAAAATTCAAATGACTTAAAATGTGTCATTAATTAAATCCTTAAATAAAGAATGAATTATTTTATTCCAATTATAATTAGTGACACATTTAAGTAATTATTTAAAGATGTATTATGTAATTTTGGCCCTCAATAATAGACAATGATGCAATTTAATCCGAATATCAAAGGGATTTAAAAAAAAACAAACATTTAGAGATGCATGCTTTTATCTAATACAGAGTTGACATGGTATACAAGTAATTTGATTACAGAAGTGTTTGTGTATTGGTTAAAAAAAAAAGCATAATGAATGCCGAAAATGCCTCAAGTTACATTAACGGGATAAAAACAAAGTACAGTTATTGTTGAAAATGATGTGGGAAAAAAAGTTTTAGGATGAAAAGTATGTGAAAATCAATCAATGTTTATTTATATAGCCCTTAATCACAAGTGTCTCAAAGGGCTGCACAAGCCACAACGACTTAATAACAAACTAAATTGCAGTTAAATGTTTTCATTCGACACAATTTAATATATATTCTGTATATTTGATATTTACAATATACTGAAGGATTTTTGGATTAAAAATCATTTGCCGATAATTGCTTTTATTAAACACATTAATATAGAGTAGTATATTAATGTTATCAAAAGTTTTTTTGTGTGTGATTTGGTTTACAAATAAATACCAAAAAAATCGTTAATGGAAATGTGCTTTTATTTTTTAATAAAGACTACAATAATCCCTAATTTATCGCTTTTAATTGTTTCTGGGCCATGTGAAATTGATTTTCACGGGATAGAACGTATTGCTTCTACATTAATTACATATCTTCATAGCCGGTGCATAAAAGCCGGCGAACAAGCTTCTAAATCTGTCTGTATCATTAAGAGAGCCCTCTAGACATGAAATAACACTTTTACATTCTTGTCAATATAATAATGCTACCTGAGGCTGAGCCAATCAGTGGCTTTGACACTAAACGGCATGATCTGATTGGCTCGGTCTCATGTCTTACCCAACAGTGCTATAACACTTCATTTTGACATCTGTACGCTTAATTTAGGCCATAAAGAGCAAACTTGATACTGTGATGTGGCAAGGGTTGACTGCATAGAAGAAAAAAAAGTGTTGTGTTTCGGATGAAAACACGATTTAAAATTATGAACACTTAATTGCACTTCAACATTGTCATGTTTGAAAGCTTCATTCATGAATGCCTATAATAGTTTATTTAACAATAAAAATATGTATTAGTGTCGTGTGACCAACTTGTCACTTATTAGTTAGTGCACTTTAAGATTAATAATACACCAAAAAAGCTTTTTGTCTTCACTTCCTGGTGTCCAACACATAACACCTGTCATATCCTGTGTCCCCCGCCTTTAAGTGCCCCCCTACGGTATTGACCTGAGTAACCAATACATGACAATTAGAAACTTCTAAAACTGGATTTCCAAAAAAATGAGCAAAGAGAGCACCTATTATTAATGAGTATAGATTCATATTGAAATAATAAATTATCAATGTTTGAAGTGGGGAGTGAATCAGGAATCAAAATGGTGCCTTCTGTCCAATCATATCGCAAGCCTTCATGAACGAGGAAGTACAACAGTGAGTCTGTTAGTAAACACTGCTAACACGCTAGAATTCTAAGCTTATTCCAGCATAATGACGCAACAAAAACTATTTTTTTAGCTCTTATTTTCGTTATCTAATAAGCCACATGATGTCATGTTTATCATGCTTGTGGGAGTCATACCGTGCACCAATTCAAGATGGCGGCAACAGGCTAACCAACACCAGGACTCTAAGCAGGCCCTTAAAGTTTGCACATTTCTACAATACCATAAATGTGATAAAACTACCAGGACAACGTTATCTGGACACAAAAAAGAAGTGGAAACGGAGCAGCTTCCTATCCTGTGTATCCAGTGTTTTCATGGAATATTTGCAGACGTAGCCCAAGGTAAGTTTCAATTGCACTCATTCAAACACACTTGCAAAATGAGGGTTATATTTTTAAAACATCAAATCAGGGAAATAGTGCCTTTTATTAATATTAGTAGTGGTGTGGCACATCACCAGATGAAAGTAAATAGAATATATATAGAAAGCTACAGTGACGTGCGGTGAGGGTTCATGACTGGTGAGGCACTGACTTCATCACAGTCAGATTTACAAACATATGAACCCTAAAGAGTATCTTATTCACCATTTGATTGGCAGCAGTTAACGGGTTATGTTTAAAAGCTCATACCAGCATTCTTCCCTGCTTGGCACTCAGCATCAAGGGTTGGAATTGGGGGTTAAATCACCAAAAATGATTCCCGGGCGCGGCGCCGCTGCTGCCCACTGCTCCCCTCACCTCCCAGGGGGTGAACAAGGGGATGGGTCAAATGCAGAGGACAAATTTCATTACACCTAGTGTGTGTGTGACAATCATTGGTACTTTAACTTAACTTTAACTTTACACATACAAACTATAGCACACAAAAAGCACATTTAATTAAAAAAAAAAACTTTATTATGGTCTTACCTTTACTTATAAATGAAGTCCACAACTAAAGCCCTCACTTAAACTTTCCACGTGCAAGATTGAATCTATTTAAAAAAGTGTAACCGAGGGTTTATAAATGTCGCCTATACTGTATGAAACTACAAAATAACAAACACGGAGGCTCCAGTTTACACGAGGACCACTTTATTTACATTCTTTCAAAAACCTCCGCTCCACTCCATGTCATCACTTCCGCTCTTAGCGCCTTCAAAATAAGAGCTCAAGGCATATACTGTATAACAGCGCATAACAGTAAATTAATATCACAAAGAGAAAAACCCATGAAAATAGGTTACAAAAGTTATTTAATAAGAAGCCAAAAAGTGCAAAAACAATAATGTTCGTTTTGGAGAAGTTGTGAATTAGATACACCTGCAGTCTGCAGGTGTACCTAATGTTGTGGCCCTGCAGTCATTCACAACTCCTCCAACACGAACATTATTGTTTTTGCACTTTTTGGCTTCTTATGAAATAACTTTTTTAAATAGATTCAATCTTGCACGTGGAAAGTTTAAGTGTGGGCTTTAGTTGATATAACAATTCTACGGCGGGGGTGCAGGAGGCGGGATTACTGGAGCCTCAGCCGGTTTATGATCGCTCAGCACAAGAAATACGTCACACATACAGTTGTTGACAAAATACACTGTACATTATATACCTCAGCTAACTAAACTATGGAAATGTATAATATAATTCATATAGCAATACGGTCTCACTGCACAGCAGGCCAGCAGTTAGCCGAGTCCGGAATCCATGTTGAGGCACTGAGTGACGTGCCTCAACTGGCTGCTGTTCACCGCACCGTCTCTTCTCAGTATTTGAATGGCAAATGTGAAAATTCAGCGATTTTGAATAAAAATAATCTAAAACTGATGAAGTTAAATGGAAAATAACTCTATAGTATAATCACTGGATACATATAACAATTTAATTTTTTTTTTTTCTTTTTACATTTTTTTTCTTTCCATGACTGCACGTCACTGGAAAGCTAAATGTGTAATATACAACCAAAAATATAGTATATTGTGTAGTGCTTCAGTTTATATTGACTTACCTCTAGACTTACACTGCAAACACTGAAATCTAAGTAAGATTAAATATCTCAAATAAGGGTGATATTTGCTTATTTTCTGTCTGATAAGATACTTCTTCTCACTAAGCATATTTTATGTTAGAGTGTTTTACTTGTTTTAAGGGTTTTGGTCCTAAATGATCTCAGTAAGATATTACAGCTTGTTGCTGAGATTTTATGACCTATATTGAGTAAAACATGCTTGAAACTAGAATATCAACTGTTGCAAAGCTGTGTCATCAACACTACCAAGTAGGGGCGCCGAAAAGGGGGGGTAAAGGAGACGGATTCTAGGGGCCCATGATGGAGGGGGGCCCAGAGAGGCCCCTAATGATGATGAAATTATAATACAGAAAAAATAATGACACTGTGTTGGGGGCCCTGTAAAGATTATTTTCATGGGGCCCAAAATCCCTAGCGGCGCCCCTGCTCCCAAGTATAAAACTACTTTTTTTAAAGTAATAAATTCTTATTTCAAGCCTGAAAAAAAAAGTCATGATTTTGACACAATTGTGTCTCATATTAAAACAGATGACAGCCAAATGGACTTTGCTGTTTTATTTTCAATGAAACAATAGAAAATACGTACTCATATAGTAGTACAGTTGTTATTAAAGTTAAAGTACCAATGATTGTCACACACACACACTCGGTGTGGTGAAATGTGTCCTCTGCATCTGACCCATCCCCTTGTTACCCCCCTGGGAGGTGAGGGGAGCAGTGGGCAGCAGCGGCGCCGCACCCGGGAATCATTTTTGGTGATTTAACCCCCAATTCCAACCCTTGATGCTGAGTGCCAAGCAGGGAGGTAATGGGTCCCATTTTTATAGTCTTTGGTATGACTCGGTCGTGGTTTTGAACTCACATAGTGAGAATATACTTATTTTAAGGTATTTTTGGGTTCATTGAGGTTAGCTAATTTTACTTGTTTTGGAAAGTCTTGACAAGCCAAATTTTCATGTTCTATTGGCAGATAATTTTGCTTAGTTCAAATAAAATACCCCTAATTTTTGTATTTTTTTTTTCTTGTTTTTGAACACTGACTTTTTGCAGTGTACTACAGTGAGTCTGTTACACGCTATAATTCTAAGCTTATTCCAACGTAAAGGACACAACAAAAACTACTTTTTTAGCTCTTATTTTTGTTATCCAATAAGTAGGGCTGCTACTAACGATTAATTTGATAATCGATTAATCTGTCAATTATTACTTCGATTAATCGATTAATAATCGGATAAAAGAGATTAACTAAATTTCTATCCTTTCCAGTATTTTATTGGGGAAAAAAACCAGCATACTGGCACCACACTTATTTTGATTATTGTTTCTCAGCTGTTTGTACATATTGCAGTTTATAAATAAAGGTTTATTAAAAAAAAGAATTGCCTCTGTGCATGCGCATAGCATAGATCCAACGAATCGATGACTAAATTAATCGCCAACAATTTTTATAATCGATTTTAATCGATTTAATCGATTAGTTGTTGCAGCCCTACTAATAAGCCACATGATGTAATGTTTATCATGCTTGTGGGACTCATACCGTGCCCCAATTCAAGATGTATTATGATGATAGTATATATCTGTATCATGAATCAATCAGTGGACCCCGACTTAAACAAGTTGAAAAACTTATTCGGGTGTTACCATTTAGTGGTCAATTGTACGGAATATGTACTTCATTGTGCAACCTACTAATAAAAGTCTCAATCAATCAATGGCGGCAACAGGCTAACCAACACCAGGACTCTAAATAGGCCCTTAAAGTTTGCACGGTTCTGCAATACCATCCATCCACAATGCCATAAATGTGGTAAAACTACCAGGAAAACGTTATCTGGACACAGAGAGGAAGTGGAAATCAACGAAAAAGGAGCAGCTTCTTGTCCTGTGGAAAGCTTTATTGAAGTGTTTTCATGGAATATATGCAGACGTAGCCCAAGGTAAGTTTCAACTGCACTCATTCAAACACACTTGCAAAATGAGGGTTATATTTTTAAAACATCAAATCAGGGAAATAGTGCCTTTTATTAATATTAGTAGTGGTGTGGCACATCACCAGATGAAAGTAAATAGAATACATATAGAAAGCTAAATGTGTAATATACAACCAAAAATATAGTATATTGTGTAGTACTTCATTTTATATTGACTTACCTCTAGACTTACACTGCACAAACTGAAATCTAAGTAAGATTAAATATCTCAAATAGGGGTGATATTAGCTTATTTTCTGTCTGATAAGATAATTCTTCTCACTAAGCAGATTTTATGTTTTACTTGTTTTAAGGGTTTTGGTCCTAAATGATCTCAGTAAGATATTACAGCTTGTTGCTAAGATGTTATGACCTATATTGAGTAAAACATGCTTGAAACTAGAATATCAACTGTTGCAAAGCTGTGTCATCAACACTACCAAGCAGGGGCGCCGAAAAGGGGGGGTAAAGGAGACGGATTCTCGGGGCCCATGATGGAGGGGGGCCCAGAGAGGCCCCTAATGATGATGAAATTATAATACAGAAAAAATAATGACACTGTGTTGGGGGCCCTGTGAAGATTCTTTTCATGGGGCCCAAAATCCCTAGCGGCGACATAGTTTGTGGTTTTTGCATTTACATTTTTGAAAATGTTTGTATAATATATGGGGACATTACAGTTTAGCAACATATTTGTGTTTTATAATTAGTGTAAAAAAAACACGTAACTGTGACAGACATTTATTTTCTGTAACAAAATACGAACTAGGGGATCCTTCCATGCAACTTCAGATTGTCAACAACCTATGGGTGTGCACGTCCAGCTCTCGTGCGCCATTTTTTTGGGCACTTTTGAATTTAATGTGTGTATGATTTTTTGTAAGAGCATAAAAGTTCTCTAGGTGTTTTTAGAACCTGATCAGGAAGTGTTCCATGAACTGTTTATCCACCTATTCATTTTCTACCTCTTGTCCCTCTCCGGGTCACGGGGGGTGCAACTTTGTAAAATAACTGTAGCCCTTCCTTTAAGCAGTGTGAACGGAACTTTTCAGCTCTAACACTCATAAGAACTCATTTACGTACAACTATGGTTGACATGAGGCTGAGCCATTTAGGTATCCTAAGCATTCAGTCCAAAAGAGTTAAGGACTTGAACACATACCTGCCAACCCTCCCGATTTTTCCGGGAGACTCCCGAATTTCAGTGCCCCTCCCGAAAATCTCCCGATTTTCACCCGGACAACAATATTGAGGGCGTGCCGTGATGGCACTGCCTTTAGCGTCCGCTATTTCTCCATACAAACAGCGTGCCGGCCCAGTCACATGTTGTATGCGGCTTCTACACACACACGTAAGTGACTGCAAGACACACTTGATCAACAGCCATATAGGTCACACTGAAGGTGGCCGTATAAACAACTTTAACACTGTTACAAATATGCGCCACACTGTGAACCCACACCAAACAAGAATGACAAACACATTTCGGGAGAACATCCGCACCGTAACACAACATAAACACAACAGAACAAATACCCAGAATCCCTTGCAGCCCTAACTCTTCCGGGCTACAATATTCACCGCCCGCGACTACCTACCGCGACCACCCGGGGGTGAGGGTAGGTCTCAAGGTTGGCAAGTATGCTTGAACATGGAGGATTTTATTAAAGGTTTTGCCTGCCAAAACTAGCACATTTTTCTATTTTGAATGTTATTTCAGTCCAACCATATTTTGTTATTCCACCTTAATTCCAGTTCTACTGAGTCCAGTTAATGTATTTGTTTTTGACAAATATTTTTTAAGGCACACTGTGTAACATTTGTTATTATTCTTTTGCCAGCAATGTTACGAGTGGATTTGAATGAGGACCTAATCTGTTTAAATTTAAATAAAGGTTTATGAATGTTACAATTTTACTTTATTAAAGATGAACTTTGACATACGGTATTGGTATTTTACATACAGTAATAGCTCAATGCTTTGCAATATTGTTTAATTGTCCTACAAGAAGACTGACTCCATACTTGGTGGTGGTAACCACGGTTAACGACTATAGTAGCTACAGCTGCACCTGGGGTGGATTGACTGTTTTATGGGTGCCATCCCTACATAACTAGGTGCCACCTTGTCCCACCCCTGGAAAAAAAGTCTGGGCACGCCACTGCGATCATGTATTCCCCCAATCTTCCACCCCATGCCATTTGCACTACATTGTAGGTGTTAAATTGTTATTTTATTCTCATGGAAATTATTTAAATGGTTTAGATTTTTTCTTCAGATTGCATTTTTTTTTCTCGTTTTGACATGTCCAATAAATAATTATTTACTGTGTAATGCTGCATATAGACTTTTCTCTGGGGATAGAGAGGTAATTTTTTCTCGAGGTGGGAGTTCAGTCTAGCCTGGGGTGTCAAATAGTCTAGAGTTTGAAAATCACTGATATAGAGGATATTTGACGACTATTTTTTAAGTAGGCCCTCGAATAGAGCAGTGCACTTCTATTATTTTATAGAGGATCTTTGACTAGTAGGTCCTTAAAAACAGCAGAGTGCTCCTGTCATTCAGAGGTTCTTTGGCAAATGATTTTTGTAGTAGGTGCGTCAAACAGCAGAGCGCTCCTGTTTTACAGGAGATCTTTGATGAACAGTGTTTTTCTCTCTGGCACTCATGGAGGGCGGACGCTCCCCTTCCCTCTCCCTTATCTCTCCTGCTTGCTTCTTTCGTCTTGTCTTGTCTTAGCTTTCTTGTTGCCTCTTTTTGCACTGCTCTCCAAATCTAAACAATAGAACTAATTAACTGGCCTCTCAACGAAATTGACAAAATCTTGAGTTTGGGGGAACCTGCCTGTCTTGACGGAGCGGTTGTTGCTGGACACACGACGGACTCTTGGGAGAAGAAGGAGTGCCGCGTGCCAGGCGACGCTTTTAGTTGAGGACGTTGAAGATATCCACCTTTTCGGAATTATGACAACAGGACATCTGCTGATTGGAGTAAGCGTTGCTCTGGTTTGTTGATAAATTGGAAGATGCTGGCAGTCTTCAAAGTACCCCAAAGCTGCCACAAATGATTGGAGGATGCGGACAGAACTGTGGACACTTGTGATTTGGATAACATGGGACCGTCTGCCCTACAGGATGAATTTGAGGACCAGTAATAGGCAAGAGTGAAAAGCACATTTCATTTTCGCTCGCAAACAAATCATTCTAATTTGGATTGTTTCCCTGGGTTCGAGACTCTCCTGAAGGACAGTGCAGCGAAGACACAACAAATTCCTTTCTTGTCTCTCATGGACACACACCTGTTGTTGACTTTAGACTGACTGGCGCCTGCAAGAACACCAAGGTCGCGGAACAGAGACACGCTGCAGGCTTACGCAAACATGCATCCACGAAAAATATACGCCACACACATATACCCCCCCTTCCATCCCACGTCTTCGATTCTTGAATCCCTTAGGGGTGATGGACGGCTGGGCAGCGCTTGAATAGCAGCGGCCTGCATCCGTAGCCCCCACTTCCTCCCCTCTGTTGCAAGTCTCGAGTTGTATGTTGTAATATATACATGTGGTTTGTTATGGGTTTTTTCCCACTCCAGACAGGAGCCCAGTCTGAGATTGTATTTTTTTTACTCATCATCCCCCAGCGTCTACCTTTTTCCCATCTTTTACATGAATGCCTTGTGGCGACCCATCAGCGTTCTTGTTCTGTAACCCTGTACACGGTTTGTCTAATCTTGAAGGGGTTTGTGCTGAAAACAACATTTCCATACCTGCCAACTACTCCGGTTTTCCCGTAATTAGTACGGTTTTCATCAACCTATTCCGGGTTACGGTTGCAGTGATAAAAAATACGGTTTTTCATTAATTAAAAAAATTATTTTTTTAAAATGCGCGAGGCTATTTATAGCACCGCTGCCAAGCACGAGGCACCTGTTGCCATTGTTTCCAAACGAGCGAACAATCATGGAATCAGCCGGAGAAAAATCGCAAACGAGTCTTAAACCGAAAAGAAAACTGCAGTCATTCCGTGAAGAATATTCAAAAGCCTATCCGGGAATAATTATCCGTTCCAAAAAGGATGAAAACTACGCGAATTGCACCTTGTGCCGACAAGATTTTTCGATCGGACACGGAGGAATTAGCATGTAAAAGACCACGTTGGGACAAAAAAACACAAGTCTAATGCCGTTGCTAGCGATACAAGTGGAAAACTTTCAACGTTTTTCGGATTTTAGCCACAAAAAGGTAATGACACCAATGTTATCTATTGGAATTGTTTAGTACTGTTATACTGTTAAAAGTGTTTATACTATTTATGCTTTCAAGTCCAAGTTGAAGAAATCTTGTTAAATGTTGACATCATAACTACCAAAATACAGAAGTATGTCCTTAATATTTTTGCAGTGCTATTTCTGTTGAAAAGTTAAAATGATTACATTAGAGATGTGATGTGCCACTTTTCAAGTGTCTGATGGCTTAAATTAATTTTCATTAATTTTTCATATTTTGAATTATTTTGAAAGGCTTACAAAAAAACTACATTTGAATTGTAATTCCATGCTATTGACAGGACTATTAATTTTAATGAAGTTAGTTTACCATGTTTACAGTATGATAATTGTGATAGAAATGTGAATTTTAGGCACAGAATATTTTATACAATTGAACAAGGCAGTAGATTATACAAGCTTGGACAGAAAGTTAATAATGACACCAATTTTTTTTTTTATGGAATTGTTTAGTACTGTTTTACCATTTGTTTACTGTAAAAAGTGTTTATACTGTTTATACTTTCAATTAACAAATTGAAGTCTTGTGAAAGGTTGACAGGATAACTGGCATTAACTGTCAAAATAATTTCAAACTATTGAAGTTAGCTTACAGAATAAACATGTCAATCAACCCATATGATTTTTGCTGTAATATTTTTGTTTTGAAAAGTCACTGTGACTGATAGAAAAGTGATGGTTTTAGCAACATTTTAACCTGTCTGAATGCTAATAATCATTTTGCGTCGGGGGGGCAAAGCCTGAACCCCCCACCAGGACTTTGTCCTGGACCTACCGGGGCCTGCGGCCCCTGGACCCTGGCTACTAGGTTTTTCTGATTTCAAAAGTTGGCAGGTATGCATTTCGTTGCACTTGTGCAATGACAATAAAGATCCTTCATTTTTTGCAGTTGGTCCTTAAAAAGAGCATGTGTTTCTGTCATGTAGGTGATTTTTGACCATTTACGTACATTTTTGCAGTAGGCCCTTAAAAAGTGTGCTCCTGTTGCTTTATAGAGGATCTTTGACTAGCATTTTTAACAGTGGGTCCTTAAAAACAGCAGCAGGCTCCTGTCATATCGAAGGTGTTTGACTACTATTTTGCAGTTGATCCTCAATGCAGATGACCTTTGACTACTATTTCTGCAGTAAGTTCCTTAAAAAACATTTCACTTGTGTTGTCATAAAGAGGATATTTGACGAGCATTTTTACGGCAGGTCCTTCAAACAGCAGAGTGTACATGTCATTCAGAGGATCTTTGACTAGCATTTTGGCAGTAGGTCCTTAAAAAGAGCAATCAATCAATCAATCAAAGTTTATTTATATAGCCCTAAATCACAAGTGTCTCAAAGGGCTGCACAAGCCACAACGACATCCTCGGAGCAGTGTGTTCCTGTCATTCAGAGGATCTTGTACACATGTTTTTGGCAGTAGGTGGGTCAATCAGCAGAGCGCTCCTGTCTTTCGAAGAATCTTTGTCGAGCAATGTTTTGGGCAGTTGATCCTTGAAACCGAGTGTGTTCCTGTTATGTAGAGGATCTTTCACTACTACTTTTACGGTAGGTACTTAAAAAAACGGATGAGTTCCCGTCACGTAGACGATCTTTGACAAATGTTTTTGCATTACATCTATATAAATAACAGTGAGCTCCTGCCTTACAATGGATCTGGGACAAGCAGTGTTTTTGGCCGTTGCTCCTTAAAAAACGGCATGCTGTTTTTACAAGCGTGCAGCATGTTCCTGTCAGACAGAGGACCTTTGACAGGGTTTTTACAGTGCAATCCTAAAAACAGCAGGGTGCTCCTGTCATATAGAGGATTTTTTTTTTTACTGGGGTTTTGCATAAGGTTCCTAGAAAAAGCAAGGCAGTCCTGTCACATAGATGATCTTTGATTACAATGTTTGCAGTAGGTCCTTTTACAAAAAGCAGCACGCTCCTGTCTTAAAGAGTACCGTATTTTCCGCACTATAAGGCGCACCGGATTATTAGCCGCACCTTCAATGAATTACATATTTCATAACTTTGTCCACCAATAAGCCGCCCCGGATTATAAGCCGCGCCTACGCTGCGCTAAAGGGAATGTCAAAAAAACAGTCAGATAGTTCAGTCAAACTTTAATAATATATTGAAAACCAGCGTTCTAACAACTCTGTCCCAAAATGTACGCAAATGTGCAATCACAAACATAGTAAAATTCAAAATGGTGTAGAGCAATAGCAACATAATGTTGCTCGAACGTTAATGTCACAACACACAAAATAAACATAGCGCTCACCTTCTGAAGTTATTCTTCATTCGTAAATCCTTCGAATTCTTCGTCTTCGGTGTCCGAATTGAAAAGTTGCGCAAGCGTGGGATCCAAAATGGCCGGTTCCGTCTCGTCGAAATCATCGGAGTCAGTGTCGCTGTTATTGTCCAGTAGTTCTGTGAATCCTGCCTTCCGGAAAGCTCGGACCACAGTTGTGACCGAAATATCTGCCCAGGCATTTACGATCCACTGGCAAATGTTGGCGTATGTCGTCCGGCGCTGTCTGCCCGTCTTAGTGAAGGTGTGTTCGCCTTCGGAGCTGTGTGAAAAAAGCCACCCGGCCTCTTCGCGTAAACTTCCCTTAACCACTCGCTCATCTTTTCTTCATCCATCCATCCCTTCGAGTTAGCTTTTATGATGACGCCGGCTGGAAAGGTCTCTTTTGGCAAGGTCTTCCTTTTGAATATCACCATGGGTGGAAGTTAGCATGGCAAGCTAGAACCACAGTGAAGGATGACTTCTCATTCCCTGTGGTGCGAATATTCACCGTACGTGCTCCCGTTCCACAGTGCGGTTCACAGGAATATCAGTTGCTGTGAAATACGGTAGTAATCCGTGTGCGGATGGAGAGATTGCGTCTTTTTATGAACCGGATCCTTGTCGCTTAGTAGGAGCCATTTTGTGGTCTTTACAGATGTAAACAGGAAATGAAACGTACGGTGATATCCGCGCGTTTTTTCTTCTTCTTCCGGGGGCGGGTGGTTGCTTACAGTAGAAGAAGAAGCGCTTCCTGTTCTATGGGGGCGGGTGCTTTCCTTGGCGGTTGCTTGCGTAGAAGAAGAAGCGCTTCCTGTTCTACCGGGAAAAAAGATGGCGGCTGTTTACCGAAGTTGCGAGATCGAAACTTTATGAAAATGAATCGTAATAAAGCGCACCGGGTTATAAGGCGCACTGTCAGCTTTTGAGAAAAATTGTGGTTTTTAGGTGCGCCTTATAGTGCGGAAAATACGGTATTATGAACTCGTGTTTTTTGGCATGAAGTTCTCAAAAACAGTAGGGCGCTGGTGAAACATAGAGGATCTTTGACCAGTACTAATAAAATTGTTTGATTCTATAGGATGTTTGTCTTACTAAATGTCAATAAGTTGTTTCTTTTTTTATTCATTGCTAGACGTTGCTGATATTGGCTTGTTTGTTTAAAGGGGGAGTAATGGCTCAAGGGGGAGTTCTGAGGGGATCGGGGGGTGCCGGAATTGACTTTAATGTGATGCATGAATTGGGGGGGGGGGGGGGGCTTTGAAGGATCGGAAAGTAAAGAGGAAGTCATGTCGATGGCGGCTTTGGCCTCCAGGAAGATGCATCAAAGGAGCATTTGTCGCTGAGCCCAGCTGGGAGTGTGTGTGTGTAAGTGTGTGTGTGTCTGTGTGTGTGTGTGCGTGTGCGCGTTGAAAGGCGAGAGTGGAAGGCTTGCATCAGTAGTGACAGATGAAGCAGCTTCCTGCAGAATGAATATAGGGCATTCATCAGAGTGCAGCTGTTTCTTTCTGTCTTTCTACTTATATCTGTGTGTGTGTGTGTGTGTGTGTGTGTGTGTGTGTGTGTTACCTTGTCTTTATGTCTTTGTGTGACCCAACACCTGACATCTGACCTTTTATCGTAAGGACACTTTTCTTTGTGGGGACAATTTAGGAAAAGTCACAGACAAAAAAAACTACCCCCGAGTACATCTGGGAAAGGCTCCAGCCAACCGCGACCTCGAAAGGGGCAAGCTGTCAAAAATGGATGGATGAGCTTCTTCTACCTTGTTAGACTTTTTATGTCTTACGTGTGTGTGTGTGCGCCTTTAAAATTAAGTTAAGTGCAACTTGTTCTCCTTAAGGAACTATTATAAAAGTGTATAGTAAACATGTATCATTTGTGTGTATATAAGTGTAACGTGTATTTTGTAACATCAAATCTTCAAAAACCACCTCAGACCTAACCAAATATGAAAACATGTTCATACCATTTTTGTGGTAATAACTTTTCAGGCGGGGAAAACACAAAATATGTCATATTTTCCAAAAATGTGTGCAAAGTGTAATATTTGCGCTGAGATTATTACAATCTTTGAACAACGCTGTTAGTTTTTTTATCGTTCCTTCGTAGTTAAAAATATATATGAAATAATTACATCAATTAAAATGTTTAACATAAAAAAAGGAGGAAAAGAAAACACTTTCCGCAGTTTTCAGATCAAAGTTTTCATTGTTTGACCGCTCTTGTTTTGGTAGCATCACTTAATTCTTACATGCTATGAATATAATATGCCATAATGTCTTTAAAGGGGAACATTATCACCAGACCTATGTAAGCCTTGATGTTGCAGAAAAAATACCATATATTTTTTTAACCGATTTCCGAACTCTAAATGGGTGAATTCTGGCGAATTAAACGCCTTTCTAATATTCGCTCTCGGAGCGATGACGTCACATCAGGAAGCAATCCGCCATTTTCTCAAACACCGGGTCAAAACAGCTCTGTTATTTTCCGTTTTTTTCGACTGTTTTCCGTACCTTGGCGACATCATGCCTCGTCGGTGTGTTGTCGGAGGGTGTAACAACACGAACAGGGACGGATTCAAGTTGCACCAGTGGCCCAAAGATGCGAAAGTGGCAAGAAATTGGACGTTTGTTCCGCACACTTTACCGACGAAAGCTATGCTACGACAGAGATGGCAAGAATGTGTGGATATCCTGCGACACTCAAAGCAGATGCATTTCCAACGATAAAGTCAAAGAAATGTGCCGCCAGACCCCCATTGAATCTGCCGGAGTGTGTGAGCAATTCAGGGACAAAGGCCCTTGCTAGCACGGCAAGCAATGGCGGCAGTTTGCTCCCGCAGACGAGCGAGCTATCGACCCTAGCTTCACTGGCCTGCTGACATCAACTCCAAAACTGGACAGATAAGCTCTCAGGAAAAGAGAGCGGATGAGGGTATGTCTACAGAATATATTAATTGATGAAAACTGGGCTGTCTGCACTCTCAAAGTGCATGTTGTTGCCAAATGTATTTCATATGCTGTAAACCTAGTTCATAGTTGTTAGTTTCCTTTAATGCCAAACAAACACATACCAATCGTTGGTTAGAAGGCGATCGCCGAATTCGTCCTCGCTTTCTCCCGTGTCGCTGGCTGTCGTGTCGTTTTCGTCGGTTTCGCTTGCATACGGTTCAAACCGATATGGCTCAATAGCTTCAGTTTCTTCTTCAATTTCGTTTTCGCTACCTGCCTTCACACTACGAACCATCCGTTTCAATACATGCGTAATCTGTTGAATCGCTTAAGCTGCTGAAATCCGAGTCTGAATCCGAGCTAATGTCGCTATAGCTTGCAGTTCTTTCCGCCATGTTTGTTTGTGTTGGCTTCACTATGTGACGTCACAGGAAAATGGACGGGTGTATATAACGATGGTTAAAATCAGGCACTTTGAAGCTTTTTTTAGGGATATTGCGTGATGGGTAAAATTTTGAAAAAAACTTTGAAAAATATAATAAGCCACTGGGAACTGATTTTTAATGGTTTTAACAATTCTGAAATTGTGATAATGTTCCCCTTTAAAATGACGGCAAAATCAGTTTTTGTAAGCAATTCCAGTTTCTGTATTCCCTGCAAGTGATAACATTTTAGTAAAAGTTAAGGTGAGGGGAACAGCGGGCAGCAGCGGTGGCCACGCCCGGGAATCTTTTTTTTTTTGGTAAATTAACCCCCAATTCCAACCCTTGATGCTGAGTATCAAGCAGGGAGGTAAAGGGTCCCATTTTTATAGTCTTTGGTATGACTCGGCCGGGGTTTGAACTCACGACCTACCGATCTCAGGGAAGACACTCTAACCACAAGGCCACTGAGCAGGTGGGTGCATCCGTTAAAAGCAGCCTCAGAAACATTGGGGTTGGGTTTGATCAGTCACTGAGTAGTAAATGTTGACTCATTTGCATATTTTTAGTAATTGACCCTAAAGCCTTTCATTTACTATTAATATCTGTTTACTTTCTCTTTTAACATGTTCTATCTACACTTCTGTTAAAATGTAATACTCACTTATTCTTCTGTTGTTTGATACTTTACATTAGTTTTGGATGATACCACAAATTTAGGGTATCTATCCGATACCAAGTAGTTACAGGATCATACATTGGTCATACTCAAAGTCCTCATGTGTCCAGGGACATATTTCCTGAGTTTATAAACATAATATACATTTTTAAAAAACGAAAAAAAAGATTTTGTGATGCTAAAAAAAAATCAATGTAATCGTAGTAGTATCGACTAGATCAATCAATCAATCAATCAATCAATGTTTATTTATATAGCCCTAAATCACAAGTGTCTCAAAGGGCTGCACAAGCCACAACGACATCCTCGGTATAGCCCACATAAGGGCAAGGAAAAACTCACCCCAGTGGGACGTCGATGTGAATGACTATGAGAAACCTTGGAGAGGACCGCATATGTGGGTAACCCCCCCCCCCCCCCTCTAGGGAGACCGAATGCAATGGATGTCGAGTGGGTCTAACATAATATTGTGAGAGTCCAGTCCATAGTGGATCCAGCATAACAGTAAGAGTCCAGTCCACAGTGGGGTCAGCAGGAAACCATCCCGAGCGGAGACGGGTCAGCAGCGCAGAGATGTTCCCAACCAATATACAGATACGCTACTGTACTTGGTATCATTACAGTGGATGTTAGGTGTAGATCCACCAATGGCGTTTGTTTACACTATCACGCTGGTGAGCTATTGTGTGTAGTGAAGCATGTTTAGCTATTCCTCGTTCTGCAGGGATGATACTTGTAAGAAACTTACTTTATTTGTCGCCATGGAGACAAGGATTAGTGATTTAGAAGTAGCTAAAACTAAAACTTTAGCCGCTAGCTAGCTAGCCATGTCTTAAAGCACCTTTTCCTGACGGCGTTTCAGTGTTATAACTTCACTTTTATCTTGGGGGTGTGGGGTGGGGATCGGTACTTTTTTGAGGCTAGTGTAGTACCGAATATGATTCATTAGTATCGCGGTACTATACCAATACTGGTATACCGTACAACCCTACATTGAACTGTTGAACCTGACATATACGCCTATACGCCTCCTCTGATTGGATGCTTACTTATGAATCACAAGTGAATATCCAATCACAAGTTGTGAGTTGCGAGAGCAGGAAGTGCTATGCCAATCAACTGAGCTGTCTACTTAAACGTGACTTTTGACACAATTCTTCCGCGTAAGATTTGAGCGTGCACATCCAGATTTGTGAGCATGTAACACAACGTGTGTGCGTACATTCAGAAACGCATGTGTGTAATACAATCTGTGCGTGCCTATGTATGATCTGCAGGGAGCAGGAACCCTCTATTGGCTGCCTTTTTTACAGGAGACCTTTGCAACACTTGTGCCGTGTACGATTTGAGCGAGCGCATCCTGATTGGTGAGCGTGTGATACGAGTGTGCGTACATTCAGAAGTGCACGCGTGTAAAGTAGGGTTGTACGGTATACAGGTATTAGATACTAAGGAATCACATTCGGTACTATACCGCCTCTGAAAAGTACCGGTCCGCCACCCCCTCCCGCGCCCCCGTCGTCGTCACGTCGTGTCATTGCTGTTTTACGAGCAGAGGAGCATGTTCGGCAGCGCACAATCACGGAGTACTTACAAGCAGACACAGTGTGTAGACAGAAAAGGGAGAACGGACGCATTTTGGCCGAAAAACTAACGATAAAGGTGAAGTTATAACACTGAAGCGCCCTCAGGAAGAGGTGCTTTAAGACATGGCTAGCTAGCTAGCGGCTAAAGTCCAGCCGCGGTCGGCAGTGTTGTAGCTACTTCTAAATCACTAATCCTTGTCTCCATGGCGACAAATAAAGTAAGTTTCTTACAAGTATCATCCCTGCAGGACGAGGGATAGCTAAACATGCTTCACTACACACCGTAGCTCATCGGCATCACAATGTAAACAAACACCATGCTGACATCCACTGTAATGATACCAAGTACAGGAGCGTATCTAGTCGATACTGCTATGATTACGTCAATATTTTTTGGCATCACATCTTCTTTTGTTTTTTTAAAATGTATATTATGTTTATAAACTCAGGAAATATGTCCCTGGACACATGAGGACTTTGAATATGACCAATGTATGATCCTGTAACCACTTGGTATCAGATTGATACCCAAATTTGTGGTATCATCCAAAACTAATGTAAAGTATCAAACAACAGAGGAATAAGTGATTATTACATTTTAACAGAAGTGTAGATAGAACATGTTAAAAGATAAAGTAAGCAGATTTTAACAGTAAGTAGATTAATAATTCATTTTCTACCACTTGTCCTTAATAATGCTGACAAAATAATAGAATGGAAAATGAAAATATGTTACTGCATATGTCAGCAGACTAAATTAGGAGCCTTTGTTTGTTTACTTACTAATAAAAGACCAGTTGTCTTGTATGTTCACTATTTTATTTAAGGACAAACTTGCAATAAGAAACATATGTTTAATGTACCCTAAGATTTTTTGTTAAAATAAAGCCAATAATGCCATTTTTTAAGGTCACCTTTATTTAGAAAAGTACAGAAAAATATCGAAATAATGTTGGTACCAGTACCGGTACCCAAATATTGGTATCGGGACAACACTAGTGTAACACAATTTGCATGTGCATATCGGCATACTTACCAACCCTCCCGGATTTTCCGGGAGACTCCCGAAATTCAGCACCTCTCCCGAAAAACTCCTGGGACAAATTTTCTCCCGAAAATCTCCCGAAATTCAGGTGGACCTGGAGGCCACGCCCCCTCCAGCTGGGTCCGCATGGAGCTGGAGGGGGCGTGGCAACATTGCTCCATGCGGACCCTCCAGATCCGCATGGAGCAATGTTGTTGTAATATATTGCGTCTCTTTACTGTAGACTTCAGAACAGACTCACACACTTGACGTTAGTTGCGCAACATCACGTAAATCGTTGGCCAACCAAAAAGTAACCCCAGTACGCTGTAGCCAACATTCACCAGGAGATGGCAACAGACAAACATAGATCACTCCATTACATTCCTCCCCTTTTAGAATTGTAGAAGTTACTCAAAAGAAATAAACAACCCAACCAAAAAATGCAGCAGCTCAATTAAAAAACTGTACTTAAGCCACATTCTTTTTTTTTTTTAGTACTGAACTCTTAACCCTCATTTGTAAACAATAACATGCTTATTATACAAACAGTATTTGTACATCTTTAACACAGATTTTTATACTGTCTTCAGAGATTCAGTTTTTTTGGTGGTACTCGAAACCTTTCTGGGTACCTGCGGATCACTGGTGGGGTTTTTGTTGTGGGTGATCTGGGTTCTGATGATGGCAACTCAGCAGCCCTTGAATCTGGTTCAATGATGAGACTAGTTTGTGTCTGACTCACTGATGGTCCTGATGATGGAACTGAAACAGCACTGTCCAGTTGTACTGATGGCACATTTTCTGCAACTGGTGGAGACTAGATAACTGGCAGTCTCTCCATGTTTTCTCGCCATGGTAACATGTGATCCACATGCACTGTGCGCTGTCTCTGTCCCTCTTGATAGATAGATAGATTGATATATATATATGTATATATATATATATATATATATATATATATATATATATATATAAGAAAATACTTCACTTTCAGTGAATTCTAGCTATATATATATATATATATATTTATTTTATTATATATATATATATATATATATACCGTATTTTCCGCACTATAAGGCGCACCGGATTATTAGCCGCACCTTCAATGAATGGCACATTTCATAACTTTGTCCACCAATAAGCCGCCCCGGACTATAAGCCGCGCCTACGCTGCGCTAAAGGGAATGTCAAAAAAACAGTCAGATAGGTCAGTCAAACTTTAATAATATATTAAAAACCAGCGTTCTAACAACTCTGTTCACTCCCAAAATGTACGCAAATGTGCAATCACAAACATAGTAAAATTCAAAATAGTGCAGAGCAATAGCAACATAATGTTGCTCGAACGTTAATGTCACAACACACAAAATAAACATAGCGCTCACTTTCTGAAGTTATTCTTCATTCGTAAATCCTTCGTCTTCGGTGTCCGAAGTGAAAAGTTGGGAAAATTTACGATCCACTGGCAGATGTTGGCGTCGTCTGGCGCTGCCTCCTCGTCTTAGTGAAGGTGTGTTCGCCTTCTGTCATCCATTGTTCCCACGCAGTTAGCAGTCTAGCTTCGAATGCCCTGTTGACACCAATATCTAGCGGCTGGAGGTCTTTTGTCAATCCACCCGGAATGACGGCGAGTATTGAATTAAGCGCGTAAGCGTGTCTCTCAATGTGCTGTTATGAGCTAGCAAATATAACAACTACACTACCCAGCATGCAACGATAGTTACGAGCATGCGCGGTAGCCCTGAGAAGCGTTGTATGCTGGCAGTTAGAATGTGGTTATGAGCACGCTGTGAGTAAACGTTGAGAACTCAGTTAACACGCCTCGTCTGCATTATTTATAATTAGACAGACAACACACTTAATAGGAGCCATTTTGGGGTCTTTACATAAACACACAAATGGAAATGAAACGTCACATATCCCAGCATGCACCGCGCGCTTCTTCTACGGGGAAAAAAGATGGCGGCTGTTTACCGTAGTTGCGAGACCTAAACTTTATGAAAATGAATCTTAATATTTATCCATATATAAAGCGCACCGGGTTATAAGGCGCACTGTCAGCTTTTGAGAAAATTTGTGGTTTTTAGGTGCGCCTTATAGTGCGGAAAATACGGTATATATATATATATATACATATATATATATATATATATGAAATACTTGACTTGGTGAATTCTAGCTGTAAATATACTCCTCCCCTCTTAGCCACGCCCCCGACCCACCCCGACCACGCCCCCCCACCTCCCGAAATCGTAAGTCTCAAGGTTGGCAAGTATGGCATATCGGAGGTGTGCCGACATTTAACCAACCACGGAACCACAATTTAAACCAATCAGAAACAACATATAGCTGTTGTTTCTGATTGGTTTAAATTACGTAGTGTGCTCCGTGGTTGGTTAAATGTGGCCACTGTGGATTAAACACAGACAAATACAATGCAATTAAACTCATCAGCGCTTTTCATGCTGACTGAGCAGTTGGTTCCTCACTGCTGTTACAACATTGGTTCTGTTGTGCAATATACTAATGAATACATGACCATGTCATTATACTTTCTCAAGTGTTCCAAATGACGACCCACAATGCATCATTTATTTAGTGGTCATAAGGCCTTGATGTTTGCAATCCTGTCCTTTTTGTCATATCTCTGTGGGTGTCCGCTCGGGGCCTACACCACCACCCACGCACAAACACACGCGTACACACACACACACACACACACACACACACACACACACACACATGCCTACACACACACTCTCCCCAAAACAGAATTCCCAGCATGCTTTGTTGGTCCCAGTGAGACACTTTGTGCCGCATGGGCTCACATCAAGCACTAAAGTGGTAATGAACTTCCTGCCTACCACACACACACACACACACACACACACACACACACAGACGCACGCACGCATCTGCATCCCTCAGGCGTGAGTAGATGTCACATTAGCATGCTTCTGTCTTTACTATAATGTGCACGCTCCGGGTGACAAATAGCTTGATTGTCCAAGCTTGTTGTGTACTTCCTATTTGTGTGTCATGTTATGGACGTTAATAATGTATACATTTAGTTTTTTGGAATTTAAAAATAATAGGGCTTATGTACTGTTAATGATAAAATACAAAAACATATTTATTGTAATATGTATACATGTTTATGAAGTTATATAGTAAGGAGTTTTACATACAGTACATGTAGATATACAGTATATCAGGTATACAAATATATATTGTGTGTTTTATATATATATATATATATATATATATATATGTATGTATGTATGTACAAACCACGTTTCCATATGAGTTGGGAAATATAATATAAATATAAACGAAATACAATGATTTGCAAATTCTTTTCAACCCATATTCAATTGAATGCACTAAAAGACAAGATATTTGATGTTCAAACTCATAAACTTTTTTTTTTTTTGCAAATAATAATTAACTTAGAATTTCATGGCTGAAACACATGCCAAAGTAGTTGGGAAAGGGCATGTTCACCACTGTGTTACATGGCCTTTCCTTTTAACAACACTCAGTAAATGTTTGGGAACTGAGGAGACACATTTTTTAGGCTTCTCAGGTGGAATTCTTTCCCATTCTTGCTGGATGTACAGCTTAAGTTGTTCAACAGTCCGGGGGTCTCCGTTGTGGTATTTTAGGCTTCATAATGCGCCACACATTTTCAATGGGAGACAGGTCTGGACTACAGGCAGGCCAGTCTAGTACCCGCACTCTTTTACTATGAAGCCACGTTGATGTAACACGTGGCTTGGCAAAATCTTGCTGAAATAAGCAGGGGCGTCCATGGTAACGTTGGTTAGATGGCAACATATGTTGCTCCAAAACCTGTATGTACCTTTCAGCATTAATGGCGCCTTCACAGATGTGTAAGTTACCCATGTCTTGGGCACTAATACACCCCCATACCGTCACAGATGCTGGCTTTTACACTTTGCGCCTATAACAATCCGGATGGTTCTTTTCCTCTTTGGTCCAGAGGACACAACGTCCACAGTTTCCAAAAACAATTTGAAATGTGGACTCGTCAGACCACAGAACACTTTTCCACTTTGTATCAGTCCGTCTTAGATGAGCTCAGGCCCAGCGTAGCCGACGGCGTTTCTGGGTGTTGTTGATAAACGGTTTTCGCCTTGCATAGTAGAGTTTTAACTTGCACTTACAGATGTAGCGACCAACTGTAGTTACTGACAGTGGGTTTCTGAAGTGTTCCTGAGCCCATGTGGTAATATCCTTTACACACTGATGTCGCTTGTTGATGCAGTACAGCCTGAGGGATCGAAGGTCACGGGCTTAGCTGCTTATCAGTTTGAACATCAAATATGTTGTCTTTGTAGCATATTCAACTGAATATGGGTTGAAAATGATTTGCAAATCATTGTATTCCGTTTATATTTACATCTAACACAATTTCCCAATTCATATGGAAACAGGGTTTGTATATATATATATATATATATATGTTTCAGACTCGGCTCGTTTCCTTTAAATGATTGTTAATTTTATTTATGTCACAGTACAGTAACAAAAATATAATCACATATATTTGTTTTATTAATAAACATTCTAATACATTCATGTCATTATTCAAAATTCAAGTGCACTTCAATATATTCAACCCTATTGTAAATGACTACATTTATGTACATTATTGTACATTCCAAAATAGCAGTCATTACTTTACATTGTGTGTGTTTTGTTGGTTTCCTGCAAATGTTTGATTAAACTTCGCAAACAAATATAATACCGCTTTTAGTGGCGCACGATAAATTGTTGGGTCCATATCACAAATGATGACGTCACATTATTAGGAAAAAAAAAGCTCTGATAAAATTAAATTTAAAAAAACCCTCCTGTGACCGTACTGTGGTGTAGGTGAGTTGTAGCAGGGGTCGGCAACCCAAAATGTTGAAAGAGCCATATTGGACCAAAAATACCAAAAACTAATCTGTCTGGAGCCGCAAAACATGGAAAGCCGTTTGTAAGTCTTATAATGAAGGCAACACATGACGTAAGTGTCTATATTAGCTATATTTGCCTACTATCAAAATGACTATGCGTCGCAGGCTGAAGCAAATCTTTGTTGACAGAATGTTGAAATGTAATATTTATTCTACACATTTTTTCGACATTAGAAACCATTAGTAAATCAGTAAATCAATTCCTGGAAATGACTGGCTTTTAATAGCCAAAGGTATAGATGTGTGTGTCCAAGTTAAAGGAAACGGCAGGCTGTCTTCTTTTAATAGATTTATTACAATCTTTGGCAAGCTCGGTAATGTTTGCTGTGGTCTGGAACAAAACAAACAACTGTTAGAAATGCAGCCAATATTACATACAGATAATGTGTCATGAGACATGCAAAACTAAATTATATACAAAGAGGATAAAAGTAAATTAAATTCAAAGAGCTAAAATATACCTACAAATGAGGCATAATGGTGCAATATGTACATACAGCTAGCCTAAATAGCATGTTAGCATTGATTAGCTTGCAGTCATGCACTGACCAAATATGCCTGATTAGCACTCCAACAAGTCAATAACATCAACAAAGCGCACTTTTGTGCATTCACGCACAGTATAAAACAGTTGGTGGACAAAATGAGACAAAGAAGGAGTGGAGGATTTTACATGTAAACAAACTGTTGCGTCACAGTCCACACTATGGTGAGTTCAAGAACCGCCGATATTAGTAGGACAAAACGATGTTCACCAAATACTCCCATCAGTGAAGCATACACACAAACATGTTAAACAGTGGGCTTTCTAACAATTGGGAAGGTTTGTGTCATGTTGGTCCTCAAACAAAAAACATACTAAAACAAAACAATTATTTTCCCCCCCGTATTTTTCCATTTTCAGTCCTTTTTTAAAAATGCTCCAGGGAGCCACTAGGGCGGCACTAAAGAGCCGCGGGTTGCTGTCCCCGGGGTTAGGGTAACCAAATCAAACGCTCTTGTTTTTTTTACCTCGTTTGGAGGTCGTAAACATTTACTGAGATCATTGTAAACAAAAAATGGTGTTGATGGCGTGGGACGTCTTCACTGTCTCAGCGGCAGACACCAAGCATTCTATTTTACATCATCTGCAAACATTCCGCAAGAAAGGGGTAAAAAAAAACCTTACCAGCATGGCTTTGACGGTGTTTTAAAAGCCGACAAAGTCGCATGCTGCTAGAGAAACTGCCCCAAAGCCAGCCGCAATGAAAGGTGTGCACAAACTACTGTTAAATTAATTGAATGCAAAAAATAATACATATAAATAAGTTATCAGTCTTGAGAAGCAGGACATTATTATCGGCATGAAAATTATAGTGCCTCCCTAATGGCTTTTATGCAAATAAAATGTGCACGCTGCTCACAAAAAATAAATCAGAGGTCTTCAATGTTTTCTGGGTTAAACCCCCAAACTCATGGAGAGGAGGAGCGGGGAACCCTGACCTATATACAGGTAAAAGCCAGTAAATTAGAATATTTTGAAAAACTTGATTTATTTCAGTAATTGCATTCAAAAGGTGTAACTTGTACATTATATTTATTCATTGCACACAGACTGATGCATTCAAATGTTTATTTCATTTAATTTTGATGATTTGAAGTGGCAACAAATGAAAATCCAAAATTCCGTGTGTCACAAAATTAGAATATTACTTAAGGCTAATACAAAAAAGGGATTTTTAGAAATGTTGGCCAACTGAAAAGTATGAAAATGAAAAATATGAGCATGTACAATACTCAATACTTGGTTGGAGCTCCTTTTGCCTCAATTACTGCGTTAATGCGGCGTGGCATGGAGTCGATGAGTTTCTGGCACTGCTCAGGTGTTATGAGAGCCCAGGTTGCTCTGATAGTGGCCTTCAACTCTTCTGCGTTTTTGGGTCTGGCATTCTGCATCTTCCTTTTCACAATACCCCACAGATTTTCTATGGGGCTACGGTCAGGGGAGTTGGCGGGCCAATTTAGAACAGAAATACCATGGTCCGTAAACCAGGCACGGGTAGATTTTGCGCTGTGTGCAGGCGCCAAGTCCTGTTGGAACTTGAAATCTCCATCTCCATAGAGCAGGTCAGCAGCAGGAAGCATGAAGTGCTCTAAAACTTGCTGGTAGACGGCTGCGTTGACCCTGGATCTCAGGAAACAGAGTGGACCGACACCAGCAGATGACATGACACCCCAAACCATCACTGATGGTGGAAACTTTACACTAGACTTCAGGCAACGTGGATCCTGTGCCTCTCCTGTCTTCCTCCAGACTCTGGGACCTCGATTTCCAAAGGAAATGCAAAATTTGCATGGTTGGGTGATGGTTTGGGGTGCCATGTCATCTGCTGGTGTCGGTCCACTCTGTTTCCTGAGATCCAATGAAATAAACATTTGAATGCATCAGTCTGTGTGCAATGAATAAATATAATGTACAAGTTACACCTTTTGAATGCAATTACTGAAATAAATCAAGTTTTTCAAAATATTCTAATTTACTGGCTTTTACCTGTATATCCCCTATGAAATTATGATCGTACTTTACATTAAACTGGTCCTAAAGGTACCTTATTATTGTGAAATACTAATGATATTTAAATCATTACAGTATTGTGCCTCTAATTGCTAGCTGGCAACTAACACTCTAATCGCCGGCTGGCAACTAGCGTGCTAATCGTTAGCTGATAACGAGCAGGCTAATAGCAAGCTGGCTACTCGAATGTGATTCGCTAGTTGACAACTTAGCGCACTGATGGCTATTTGGGGCGGTATAGCTCGGTCGGTAGAGCGGCCGTGCCAGCAACTTGAGGGTTGCAGGTTCGATTCCCGCTTCCGCCATCCTAGTCACTGCCGTTGTGTCCTTGGGCAAGACACTTTACCCACCTGCTCCCAGTGCCACCCACACTGGTTTAAATGTAACTTAGATAGTGGGTTTCACTATGTAAAGCGCTTTGAGTCACTTGAGAAAAAGCGCTATATAAAAAAAAAAAAGTAATGTAAAATGTAACTAGAGCGATAATCGCCAGAAAACAACTAAAGTAGGGCTGCAACAGCTAATCGATTAAATCGATTAAAATCGATTATAAAAATAGTTGGCGATTAATTTAGTCATCGATTCGTTGGATCTATGCTATGCGCATGCGCAGAGGCATTTTATTTTATTTTATTTTATTTTATTTTTTTATTTTTTTTAATAAACCTTTATTTATAAACTGCAACATGTACAAACAGCTGAGAAACAATAATCAAACTAAGTATGGTGCCAGTATGCTGTTTTTTTCAATAAAATACTGGAAAGGATATAAATGTAGTTTGTCTCTTTTATCCGATTATTAATCGATTAATCGAAGTAATAATCGACAGATTAATCGATTATCAAATTAATCGTTAGTTGTAGCCCTAAACTAAAGTGATAATGGCCTACTGGTAACTAGCATGCTAATTGCTAACTGGCATTTTGTGCGCTCAGCACTAGCTGGCAACCGAGGCGTTAATAGCTACCTGACAACTAAGACGCTAATCGCTAGCTGACAGGTAGAGCGCTAATCATTAGCTGGCCACGAGAACGCTATTCGCTCGCTGGCAACGAGAGCGCTTATCGCGAGATGACAACTAGCCTGTTAATCAGTAGCTGACAACTAGAGCGCAAATCGTTAGCTCGCAACTCGGGCTGCACCATTTTAAGAAAAAAACCTAATTGCGATGTTTCCCTACAAAATTGCGATGGCGATTTGATTTGCTTTTTTTATGTTTTATACATAAAAATGCATTCATCTTTGAAAATAACGAGTGAAGAAGACATGTCACTTTTAGACCTGTCAATCAACATATTTTTGTCTCAAAGTGCCACACATTAGAACAATATGCAATCATTTACTTCAAAATAATTTGACTTTATGCAGACAGACTCAGAGCGTTTGTCTACATCGTGTTCTTAAACTGAAGAACTAACTGATAAAAACTATACAGTGTTTATAATATAATCATAATATTTAATTATAATGCAAGTAACCATTTACAATTATATAAACTCTTATTCTTCATTACTGTAGACGTGTTTACCATCCTACTGTAATTGGAAGGTAAATAACTATAAAAAAACAAAACAAAATAAAATGGACTTATTTCTGTTAGCAAAAATGAAACCTAAATAAATATTGAACATCTTAAATTGCGTTTTTTTCCCAGTTGGAAAAACTAGGTTGGGCTGTCTTTTTTTTGTCTGTTGCCATCACGTGATCATGGCATTCTCGCTTGTTCGTCCGTGTTGATGGGCTCATATTGCCCATCCGATTTAAAGCTGAAATTATCCCACAACAGGACATTTGACTTTGTAATCTTTTTTTTTTTTTTTTTACCTTCTGGCGAGTCGCGGGTCTCAGTGTCTGTCTGTGCTTCCTGTGTGTGTAAAGATGGCGCCCCGCCCTCCGCCCACCCAGATCAGGGGTCGGCAACCCAAAACGTTGAAAGAGCCATATTGGACCAAAAATACAAAAAACAAATCTGTCTGGAGCCGCAAAAAATGAAAAGACGTATATAAATCTTATAATGAAGGCAACACATGATGTAAGTTCCTATATTAGCTATAATAGCCTACTATCAAAATGACTGTGTGGCAAGCTGAAGCAAATCTTCTTTGACAGAAATGTTGAAATGTAATATTTATTCTACACATTTTTATAACATTAGCAAACATTAGTTAATCAGAGGTGTTAAAATAATTATGTGTAAGTTATCACACAACTCTTATGCTTAAAGGCCGTTGCTATAGTTATTAGCTATTGTGCTCAAGTTGTACTTTTCTATCTGTGCTAGGACAAAACTTGTTATCAGTCACGGCATATGAGGGGTTGCCTCGCCGCAGATATTTGGTTTGTCTTAGCCCACTAACAGCCAAAGACTTCAAGGACCTCAACGAAGATAAGACAACGAAGCAGAGACAAGGCAATCACAAGGCCCCAGCACATTCCGTCACGTATTGTGCGAAATGGAAGCTGCTTTGCATGAAATGTGTGGCCTCTCCTTTTAGAGGCGGCCTCAGTGATGTAACCAGGAACCTCCCAAATAAATAGAGGAGCACGTGGGCTGGACTTTAGAGCGGAGGTTGTTTCTATAACTAAAGTACAGCCCAAAACGTCTCTCCTCATTGAGCTAAATGGAACTTTGTCTCTGCATGATTCCTTGCTTCTTGTCTGTTTAATAGATGTCATCAGTGTTTGAACCTGACAAGAGGCTACTCAGAAGGTGAGATAACTCTTGGAAAAACATTTCAATACATTTATTACAATCTTTGGCAAACTAGGTAATGTTTGCTGTGGTCTGGAACAACATGGCACACAAACAACTATCTGAAATGCAGCCATTATTACACAAATTATACAAAGACGATACAATTAAAGGATATTAAATGATCTCAAATATACCTACAAATGAGGCATAATGATGCAATATGTACATGCAGCTAGCCTAAATAGCATGTTAGCATTGAGTAGCTTGCAGTCATGCACTGACCAAATAAGCCTGATTAGCACTCCAACAAGTCAATAACATCAACAAAGCGCACCTTTGTGCATTCATGCACAGTATAAAACTTTTGGTGGACAAAATGAGACAAAGAAGGAGTGGAAGATTTCAAACTGTTGTGTCGCAGTCCATACTATGGTGAGTTCAAGCCCCGCTGAAATTAGTAGGACAAAACGATGTTCACCAAATACTCTCATCAGTGAAGCATACACACAAACATGTTAAACAGTGGGCTTTCTAACAATTAGGAAGGGTTGTGTCATGTTTGTCCTCAAACAAAAAACATCCATCCGTCCATTTTCTACCGCTTGTCCCTTTCCCCCCAACTTTTTCCATTTTCAATCCTTTTTTAAAATGCTCCAGAGAGCCACTAGGGTGGCACTAAAGAGCCGCATGCGGCTCAAGAGCCGCGGGTTTCTGACCCCCGACCTAGACAAAGATGGTGAGCGACTGAAAAGAGGTCTCACTGCGTTCAGCTCAATTATACTTTTAAATAACACGCTGAGGTGCTGAGAGCCATGCACAGAGTGAGACTTCTTTCTTCCTGCTTGAAGCGAGAGACAAACAAAAGCGAGGCTCAACAATTCTGGTCGGCGAACATGTCCGTCACTCAAATGCCCGTTATTTATTGCACTAATCAAAACATTGATGTCAATTTGATGTCGATTAATTATGCAGTCATAATGGCAACTAGATGGCTAATCGCAGGCTATCTTGAATGCTAAGTGTTATTATTTCTTCACTTTTAACTGCACGGCAGTGTGTTGACTCAGTGTTGAGTCATACCAAAGACTATCAACACGTACCCATTACCTCCCTGCTTGGCACTCAGCATCAAGGGTTGGAATTGGGGGTTAAATCACCAAAATGATTCCCGAGCGTAGCCACCGCTGCTGCTCACTACTCCCCTCACCTCCCAGGGGGTGGAACAAGGGGATGGGTCAAATGCAGAGGGTAATTTCACCACACCTAGTGTGTGTGTGACTATCAGTGGCACTTCAACTTTTGTGTTTACTTAAAGACATTTAGATTTGTGGAAAAATTGTGAGGGGAAATATAAAAATATATATTATAAAAAAATCTACCAGAAATATCATGGCCCCATGCTACATTACCTTCAGTTGAAAACCTCTGATTACTGTCACCATAGTGGATTTTTTTAATGAGGAAAAAAAAAATGGAAATATTGTTTTGTTGTTTAACCTTCACACACCACGACACAACACACACTTCCCGCTGATGACCCTCGTTGCACCTGGACCACCCGTGCCAACCCCAGCCTTGATCCAAGACATTAGAGCCGTAATTGAAGCTGACAGTCACATCCATTTCAAACGTAGCAGCGAGCGAGCGAGCTCATCAATAGTGGCAGCCGAGTGAGAAGAGATTGTGCAGTAATTAAGAACGCTGGCTGTTGCTTTATTCCCAGCATCACGCTGGATTTTGCTTCTTGATAGCCCTGATCTCTCACTTTTTGTTACCCGGAACTGTGACCGACTCGTGCGGGGAAAAGATGTCGTGTTTGTGTGGTCCGCAGTAAAAACACAAACTAATACATCCACGGGTTATATTTAAAAGGGTGATGTGGAGGTCTTGCATCTCCGGGTTCTTCGGACCACCAAGGATGGACATGACAGCCTCGTTCATCTTTGAGAACAATGTTTTATTTTTCACTTTTTCAGCCATCAGTATCTATCTCTATCTCTGTCTTTCTCTCGCTCGTGCTCGTGTTCGTCTTTGCTTTCCACCATCAACAACTCTTCCTCTCCCCTTCCCGGCTGCTGCCTTTAAAGGGGAACATTATCACCAGACCTATGTAAGCGTCAATATATACCTTGATGTTGCAGAAAAAAAGACCATATATTTTTTTAACCGATTTCCGAACTCTAAATGGGTGAATTTTGGCGAATTAAACGCCTTTCTAGTATTCGCTCTCGTGACGTCACATCGGGAAGCAATCCGCCATTTTCTCAAACACCGAGTCAAATCAGCTCTGTTATTTTCCGTTTTTCCGACTGTTTTCCATACCTTGGAGACATCATGCCTCGTCGGTGCGAAAGTGGCAAGAAATTGGACGTTTGTTCCGCACACTTTACCAGAGGTGTGGACTCGAGTCACATGACTTGGACTCGAGTCAGACTCGAGTCATGAATTTGATGACTTTAGACTCGACTTGACAAAATGTAAAAAGACTTGCAACTCGACTTAGACTTTAACATCAATGACTTGTGACTTCACTTGGACTTGAGCCTTTTGAATTGACATGACTTGACATGACTTGCTACTTTCCCCAAAACCCAAAGATGAAAAAGTTATTCGGGAGCGCTCCGTATTTTTCATTGTGTACTTGTCTATCAGCGTTGCGTGTGTCAGCTGGTGTGCTCTAGAGCACACCAGCTGTTGTACTGAGCTCAGTACAACAGCCAATCAAATTAGATCTACTTTGTTTTCATCACACAGCATCCATCCAATCAAATTGCAGGACAACCAACGAAGAAGACATGTCCAAACCACACGCCAGTGAACAAAAAATGATACCTAAAATAATTTCGTTTGGGTATAAAAATTACGAGGTGGTCAACACAAAACGGTTTGCAGTATGCAACACATGCGGTTCGGAAATTACTGATGGAGAGGCAACAACTTCCAACTTCGTCCGGCATTTGAAGTTGCACAAAGAACGGTAAGTTTTGAATGTAAGATAACGTTTATTGGCTAAGTAACGTGACTTTTATTTGCTGTGTAGTTAAATCAGTGAGGCTGTAAACTCACTGCTAACGTTATAACGTTATTGCAAACACGGGAATCTGTTGCAGTTCACTACCTTATTCATACTTTTTGTTCAGTGATTTTTTTTTAAGCAGGGTTACGTTAGTCAATATATCACACGTACGTTAGACGGCGGTCAGCAGCACCGCGTATTTTAGCCACCTAAAAAAAGACAAAAATAGTAAAATAAAGGTAAAATAAATACTACGCCCCCATCGTGCACAAATGACTGACAGACTCTTGGCTAATTTGGTCTTTTGCAAATGCAATGCAGCATAGGGCCCTGACATATAAAAAGTACAACTTTTTTGTTATGTTCACGTATATGTCATGTTTTTTCAATGTTAACACTTTTGTACAAATAAGTACATTTGCACTTTATTTTTCAATGTGTTTGTTCTGTAAAGGAATGAGTTAATGTTTAAAATGACTGGTTAATAGTGCTATTATAAAGTGCAATGTCAGCACAATTTTCTTTCCTGCAATTTAAAAGGCACTTGTTTTAATAAATAAATACAGCGTTTGAAAAGCATACACAATCTGTGTTAATATATTAGTCTGTGGTTAAAAGGACTTGAAAGGACTCGAAACTCAAAATGCAGGACTTAGGACTTGACTTGAGACTTTCCAGTCTTGACTTTGGACTTGACTCGGGGCTTGCCTGTGTTGACTCGGGACTTGACTCGGACTTGAGGGCAAAGACTTGAGACTTACTTGTGACTTGCAAAACAATGACTTGGTCCCACCTCTGCACTTTACCGACGAAAGCTATGCTACGACAGAGATGGCAAGAATGTGTGGATATCCTGCGACACTCAAAGCAGATGCATTTCCAACGATAAAGTCAAAGAAATCTGCCGCAAGACCCCCATTGAATCTGCCGGAGTGTGTGAGCAATTCAGGGACAAAGGACCTCTCTAGCACGGCAAGCAATGGCGGCAGTTTGTTCCCGCAGACGAGCGAGCTAAACCCCCTATTGACCCTAGCTTCCCTGGCCTGCTGACATCAACTCCAAAACTGGACAGATCAGCTTTCAGGAAAAGAGAACGGATGAGGGTATGTCTACAGAATATATTAATTGATGAAAATTGGGCTGTCTGCACTCTCAAAGTGCATGTTGTTGCCAAATGTATTTCATATGCTGTAAACCTAGTTCATAGTTGTTAGTTTCCTTTAATGGCAAACAAACATACCAATCGTTGGTTAGAAGGCGATCGCCGAATTCGTCCTCGCTTTCTCCCGTGTCGCTGGCTGTCGTGTCGTTTTCGTCGGTTTCGCTTGCATACGGTTCAAACCGATATGGCTCAATAGCTTCAGTTTCTTCTTCAATTTCGTTTTCGCTACCTGCCTCCACACTACAACCATCCGTTTCAATACATTCGTAATTTGTTGAATCGCTCAACCCGCTGAAATCCGAGTCTGAATCCGAGCTAATGTCGCTATAGCTTGCTGTTCTTTCCGCCATGTTTGTTTGTGTTGGCTTCACTATGTGACGTCACAGGAAAATGGACGGGTGTTTATAACGATGGTTAAAATCAGGCACTTTGAAGCTTTTTTTTAGGGATATTGCGTGATGGGTAAAATTTTGAAAAAAACTTCGAAAAATATAATAAGCTACTGGGAACTGATTTTTAATGGTTTTAACCATTCTGAAATTGTGATAATGTTCCCCTTTAACAGAGCGACAGGTGATCAGATAAACACTCCAAGGAGTGTCATCTACGCACCTGTCGCTGATCTCGAAGCCGGTCCTGGCACACCCCGCTTCGCTGCAGGTCCACAGGCCACGCCCCCCGCCCACAGGTGATTTTTTTATGTAACGACTTGGTTTTTTCGGAGGTCGTTCTCCCAAGATGCCGACGGAAAACTCCGGACGAAGCGTGCAGGGAGGAAATGATTTATTTCTCATAAATCATGCAGGAAAAACAAAAGCGTGTTTGACCCCTGACAGGAAAAAGCCAAAATGAGGTAAAAAATGTAATTATACTTTTTTGCAAGGATATTTTACATTGTGTTAATTTAATTCCAGAGTCGAGATAAAAAATATCAGGTAGTATTTTAATGACTGCAAAAAACCTGGGCTTCTCATGCTCCTGTTGGGAGAAGAAAAAAAATCAGCAGCAGAGTAATTGGTACCGGCAGTGCAGTTGTGTCTTGTATTCACCTGGGAGGCCACAGAGGACGAGTCCATGTCAGCTCTTATCACCCCGTACATCTTTTATGGCTCTTTGTCTGCTTGTCCACCTCTGCTATGATGGCCACAGCTTTGCTTCATGCCTGCCACTCATTTTCCGCATTGCTTGCTGGTTTTGTTTTTAGCACCATTCATTTTTTTTTAATAACGCGTTTTATCACGGCTGTAGTAGTCTAGGACAGTGGTCCCCAACCACCAGGCCGCGGCCCGGTACTGGTCCGTGGATCAATTGGTACCGGACCGCACAAGAAATTACGATTTTTTTAATTTTTTAATTTTTTAATTTTTAATTTTTTTATTAAAACAACATGAAAAACACAAGATACACTTACAATTACCGTATTTTTCGGACTATAAGTCACAGGTTTTTTTTCATAGTTTGGCGAATAATATGTATGTTTTTTTCCTTCTTTATTATGCATTTTCGGCAGGTGCGACTTATACTCTGGTGCGACTTATACTCCGAAAAATACGGTAGTGCAACAACCCAAAAAAGCTCCCTCCCCCATTTATACTTATTCACACTCATTCGCACAAATCAATCAATCAATCAATCAATCAATCTTTATTTATATAGCCCTAAATCACAAGTGTCTCAAAGGGCTGCACAAGCCACAACGACATCCTCGGTACAAAGCCCACATACGGGCAAGGAAAAACTCACCACAGTGGGACGTCGATGTGAATGACTATGAGAAACCTTGGAGAGGACCGCATATGTGGGTAACCCCCCCCCCCCTCTAGGGGAGACCGAAAGCAATGGATGTCGAGTGGGTCTGACATAATATTGTGAGAGTCCAGTCCATAGTGGATCCAACATAATAGTAAGAGTCCAGTCCATAGTGGGGCCAGCAGGACACCATCCCGAGCGGATGGGAGGGTTGTTTCTTTCTGTTAGTAATATTTCTGGTTCCTACATTATATATCAATACAGTCTGCAGGGATACAGTCCGTAAGCACACATGATTGTATTTTTTTATGACAAAAAATAAAAAAATACCATACCACCCCCCGGTCCGTGGGACACATTTTTGTAGTTACAAAAAGGTTGGGGACCACTGGTCTAGGACACTAAAAGACGGCTATTAAATTTAGAAAAATACCAAACATTAGACAAATGTTTATGCCGTTAAAATTGTGCCAAAATCCACACGCATAAAAAATACTCTCTATTGTAGACTACAACCTAAAACACGATGACATTACCATTTTTTATGATGTAATGTGAACGTGTCAAAAATAACAACATTCGGAAAATGCTGTGAAAAGGCTAAATAACACTTAAAAAGTAAACAAAGTAGCGCAATGGCTAATTACAGCACTGTTGTGCTGACAGAATGAGCACCTGAGATCGATCCGCGAGCACACATTGGATGTGCTGCCGGGCACAAAATGGCTACGCATAGAGGGGCTCACAATGGGTGGCTGGAATGTTCCTACACTGAGACAATGTCCGTACACCAAAGCGGGTTTTTTTATTTGGCCTGTGGCTCGTTAATGGAAACGTTTGTACAATGAGGGGTTCGTAAAATCGAAAAGTTTGTAAAATGAGGGGTTTATAAATGGAAGTTCCATTGTAATGTGTTATTTTTGTTTAAAGACTGACGTATTTTCCGGACCACAGGGCGCACCGGATTATAAGGCGCACTGCCGATGAATGGTCTATTTTCTATCTTTTTTTCATACATAAGACACACCGGATTATAGGGCGCATTAAAGGAGTCCTATTATTATTATTTTTTTCTAGATTGAAAACACTTCCTTGTGGTTTACATAACATGTAATGGTGGTTTTTTGGTCAAAATGTTAGATCATCTTCAAGCCGCTTTCTGACAGTCGCTTCTGGATGCGCCGTTATGTGGGCGGTCTTATTTACGTGCCTCCACTTCAACAGCGTCTTCTCCACGTCATCTTTGTTGTAGCGGTGTGGCGTGCCAGGACGGGTGTGGAAGAATTGTCAAAAGATGGAGCTAACTGTTTTAATGACGTTCAGACTTTACTTCAATCAATAACAGAGCAGCATCTCCTCATCCGGAAACAACAACAACGCCGGAAATGTGTCCCGTGAAAAACTGCCCGACCGGAACTCTCGAATAACTAAAGTTCCTTGGGTGAATAATGTAAACTCACTACACCGGTATGTTTTAGCGCTTTCATGGCGAGTTTACTGGCAGATGTAAGTAAAAACTTTACACTACTTTATATTAGAAATGGCAAAACCGGAGGATGAATGTCACATAACAAGAAGATAGAGAAAAAGAGCAAGCTTATTGACTACGGCGTCGGCACGCAATTTTTCATGATTTATGCAGATCCCAAATACAGATCAGCAGGTACCAGAAGGTAAGAAAAGTTGCTTTTGCATAATATTGCGAAACAAAACGCCAGATAATATGTCTTACCTTATACACACACCGTAATAATACTCATATGTTTAATCCGCCGACAATCCATCAAGCGGTGCAGTTTCATAGCTTACTGAAGTCGTACTAAAACATTTTGATAGATTTTTGAGCGCCGTGTGTAATGTTCTATATTTTAAAAGGAACATATAAAATGTTGGTGTTGTTTACTTGAGTCATGTTGCCATCATAGTGCAGTCTACACATATCTCTTATGTTTGACTGTGTCGGAGGCAGATATTTACATATATCCGAATTTAAGTGTTACTTCTTTTTATTTCATAATCATATTACAAAACAGCTAGTGTTTTTCTTCCAAATGTGGTCTTTTGGTTGTCTGCAAAACTGTGTGCTTAACCTTGAATGAGGAATGTTATATAGAGAGATAATGGGCATTTGTTTTGGCTATATAGACATGACTGCCAGGGACTTAAGAGGGGAGAGGGTTTTTCGGGGGGGCAGACCATCTTAGCGGGGCGATTGAATGTTCTATGCTGGACTGGTCTCAATGTATATATGCAAAGCTTTGCAAATATATTACAAAATACCTATTCTGTCTCTGGTGGTTTTTCAACTCAGCTTTGTCATAAAGAGCTTGGGAGCGACTTGTGACTTGAATTCCCTGGGAGGAAATACTGGTCCAAAACGCAACAACTGCCATCTACTGGTCACACTTACAATCACACCATGTACCAAATAAAATTGCTTGGAGGTCGGTAAGCAAAACATAATTATTCCCTACATCAGGCATATCGGGTTGTAAGGTTATAAGGCGCACTGTGCAGTTTTGAGGGGAAAAAAGGGTGAATCCGGAACATACGGTAATCTCTTTCAAAAGGGACACAGTTTGATGGTAACAGTTTCTCTCAGATTGTCTCTCCACCACCGACCAATCAGAAAGCTCCTCACCGTGCCAAAATGGAATAACATGTAGAGAAACGGAGCGCACACACAGTCCACACCAGCACAAACACAGTCCGTTTTTATCCGCACTGATTTTGGGACTGTTTTGACACCATACCAGTTCCTTCACTAGTTCCTCAGGACAACATTTAGCCAACTGCATGGAAAACGGTCCTTGTTCATCGAAATCCTTCAGTCATTTGTGCCCTTTTCCGCTTGCATCGGTGTGCGCGGACGCTAAAAGAGAAGATCCATTATGTGTTGTTTGGACAGGGATTATGGTGATCAGCGCGGCTTAAGGCTGATGATATAAAGACTCTTAATACAATTCTGCAGCAGTGCGTCTTCTAATTCAAACAGAAAATACTCGAACACACATCCTCCGCACCATCTTTGATTGTAAATCTCAACATGTCTTCTACTTATCTGTTTTCCACCCACTGACATCCTCCAGTAAATGACTGTTGGTGGAATGTCACTTTGAACACCAACATGTTTGCGAGCCTTCATTTGAACAACATAAATACAATAATCACGACTAATCCAAAAGAGAGCATTGGATTTCAGTCTTTTAAAACACACTTTTGGTTGAAAGACACTAGGCGATAATGCGATTCTGTTACTATTATTCTCCTAAATCTTTACATATCAAACTGAGTAGAATTTGTACAGATTACTTTTAACCAAAGTGTTCCATAAAAGCTTACATTTCCACATGTGGAAGTCATAATTCAAGCCATGAAAAGAGGTGGCTAACAATGCAGACAATGGGATTCCATCTATTTTACCGATAACGCGCTCTAAGGCCATGTCTACACTAAGTCATTTAACTCCTTAAACAAATATTTATTTAGCCTAAGCCCCGTGTCGGCCACACTAAACCATCGTTTAAGGTTCCCCACCTCGGACAAATTTTTATACGGGTAAGTGCGCCGTGTATTTCTTGAATCTCCGGCTCTTAGCTTTGTATGGACTCATTGATCGTTTACAAACTGAGTTTGGAGAGGAAGTGACACCAGAAAGACCACGCCCACACAGGAAGTTACATCAGAAAGAATGTGCCACAGCCAGCTTCATAATAAAGCCGTTTTGTAACTCATAGCTAACCAATGGAAATATGGAGGTGAGTCATCCAGACATGCCCGTATTTCTCCTTCCCTCTGTAGAGCCGCTTGTGGAAATCACACATGAATACCTTAAGAGAAAGCGATTGCAGCTATTTGGGATACAACACTTCTCAGACGGCAAGAGAACTTTCCAATGTCCGGCCGGGTCAGCTGTGTTTCTACTTAGCGAAAAACTTCGACCATTCGTCGAAGGAGAGTCCTGTGGATGTGATAAAAAAGGTAGCGTGTGCGTTGTATTACCTGGCTGTCGAGGGAAACGGCGAATGCTTTTGGACTGGCAAAGCAGACTGTATCAGTTATTACAGATCAGCTTTCAGGAAAAGATAGCGGATGAGGGTATGTCTACAGAATATATTAATTGATGAAAATTGGGCTGTCTGCACTCTCAAAGTGCATGTTGTTGCCAAATGTATTTCATATGCTGTAAACCTAGTTCATAGTTGTTAGTTTCCTTTAATGCCAAACAAACACATACCAATCGTTGGTTAGAAGACGATCGCCGAATTCGTCCTCGCTTTCTCCCGTGTCGCTGGCTGTCGTGTCGTTTTCGTCGGTTTCGCTTGCATACGGTTCAAACCGATATGGCTCAATAGCTTCAGTTTCTTCTTCAATTTCGTTTTCGCTACCTGCCTCCACACTACAACCATCCGTTTCAATACATGCGTAATCTGTTGAATCGCTTAAGCCGCTGAAATCCGAGTCTGAATCCGAGCTAATGTCGCTATAGCTTGCTGTTCTTTCCGCCATGTTTGTTTGTATCGGCATCACTGTGTGACATCACAGGAAAATGGACGGGTGTATATAACGATGGTTAAAATCAGGCACTTTGAAGCTTTTTTAGGGATATTGCGTGATGGGTAAAATTTTGAAAAAAACTTCGAAAAATAAAATAAGCCACTGGGAACTGATTTTTAATGGTTTTAACCCTTCTGAAATTGTGATAATGTTCCCCTTTAAGAACCACTGATCCAGGTCAAACTTTGGTGTCCACCGAACAGACAAAAGGGCGCTCATTGATGCTAAACAACCTGTAAACAATGCGGATTGGAAAGAAATTGCAGCTGTCTGTCAAAATATTCATGCGGGAATGTTCCCCTTTGTTTCTGTTAATGCCTGCCGTTGTTCCGTAGTCACAGTCCTTCGCAGCTGAAGCGTCACTCAATGCCCTGTTGTTGTTATTGCCCCGACGCTGGTCATTACGTCGACATTCGTCTTCCCTGATGGTAACCTTCAAGCAGCCTCCAAAGCGCCGACCTCGTTGCTTTACTGAAGGAACATGGCATCTTTTTCATCCTCACGTTTTGTTTTATGAGTCGCTCACCAGTTAGCGAGGCCGTTAAGGGGGAATGAGAACGACTACGCTGATGAATCTTTTTGTGTTTAAATGTGTCGTTTAATTCCAAGTGCCGCAGGGAAATGATTAGACGTGAGTCAACAGCATTATTCAGTGCAAAATAAGCATGCGCACACACACACACACACACACACACATGTACCATGATGTGTCCACCACAAGCACATGAACACGCAAACAACGCACACACACAACCAATTAAATAAGATAGATGAGGTTTAGAGTTATGATGCTATTTCGATTTAGTGTCTATATGTGATATTTTGTATTTTCAGCCGAATGGCTGCTTACACACGTACCTAAAATCTGAAAGGATTATTGGGACGAGTTCAAACCGCCAATTTCCCAGCTGCAGAGATAGTGAGGTATTAAAAGGGAGCCTGTAGTGTTGTCCTGATACCAATATTTTGGTACCGGTACCAAAATGATTTCCATACTTTTCTAAATAAAGTGGACCACAAAAAAATGCATTATTGGCTTTATTTTAACAAAAAATCTTAGGGTACATTAAACATATGTTTCTTATTGCAAGTTTGTCCTTAAATAAAATAGTGAACATACAAGACAACTTTTCTTTTATTAGTAAGTAAACAAACAAAGGCTCCTAATTTAGCTGCTGACGTATGCAGAAACACATTGTGTCATTTATCATTCTATTATTTTGTCAAAAAGTGGTAGAAAATGGATTATTAATCTACTTATTCACTTACTGTTAATATCTGCTTACTTTCTCTTCTAACATGTTCTATCTACACTTCTGTTAAAATGTAAGAATCACTTATTCTTCTGTTGTTTGATACTTTACATTATTGTTGGATGATACCACAAATTAATAATAATAATAAATAATAATGAATTACGTCTGTAACGCACTTTACATTTGTTAAAATCTCAAAGTGCTACAAAGTATAAAAATAAAAATAGAAAGTTAGAATATATAATAAAAAATGTAATTGAAATGAAATCATGACACACACTAGATAAAACAGAAGCATAGATAAAAATAGAAATAAAAGCATGAAAGCACTGGATAAAGAACAGATAAGCAAGCAGTGTATTTAAAAACAAGATGGCAGAGAAATTAGAAATTATATTGGGTATAAATCCGGTACCAAGTCGTTACAGGATCATACATTGGTCATTTTCAAAGTCCTTATGTGTCCAGGGACATATATCCTGAGTTTATAAACATAATATAAATTTTTTTTTAAATACTGACATAATCATAGTAGTATCGACTAGATACGCTCCTGTACTTGGTATCATTACAGTGGATGTTAGGTGTAGATCCACCAATGGCGTTTGTTTACATTTTGACGCCGGTACTTTTTAGAGGCGGTATAGTACCGAATATGATTCATTAGTATTGTGGTATTATACCGTACAACCCTTGTTGGAAGCAATTGCTGCTGTCTGAAAAACTATTTCAGACGTCAAAGAAAAATTGTTCTGTCTTTGCAACAACCTGTGAAAGTAGTCACAGTTGCTGCAATGTTTGTGTGTGAAATGCACTGGAGAAAAAATGTGTTGACAATTTTTCTGTGTCAAAAATGCAAGCTTTCTGTGGCACACTGCCACAGAAAAATAAAAGCCGCTGTGAAAACAATTAAAAGTAAAATAACGTCCCGTATTTTCTCAACTATAAGGCGCACTTAAAATCCTTTTTTTTCCTCAAAACTCAACAGTGCGTCTTATAACCCGGTGCACCTAATGTAAGGAATACATTTGGTTGAGTTTACCCACCTTGAAGCTATTTTATTTGGTTCATGGTGTAATGATAAGTGTGACCAGTAGATGGCAGTCAAACATAAGAGATAATTGTAGACTGCACTATGATGGGTCTCAAGTACACAACACCAACATTTTATATGTTCCATTGAAAATATAGGACATTACAAATGTAACAAATCTATCAAAATGTTTTAGTACGACTTTGGTAAGCTATGAAGCCGCAACGCTTGATGGATTGTCGGCGCATTAAACATACGAGTATTATTATGGTGTGTGTATAAGGTAAGACATATTATCTGCTGTTTTGTTTCACAATATTATGTAAAAGCAACTTTTCTTACCTTCTGATACCTGCTGATCTGTATTTGGGATCTGCATAAATCCTGAAAAATTGCGCGCGCCGACACCGTAATCGATAATCTTCTTCTTTTTCTCTATCTTCTTGTTATGTGACATTCATTTTTCGCTGTTGCCATTTCTAATATAAAGTAGTGTAAAGTTCTTACTTATATCTGTCAGTAAACTCACCATGAAAGCGCTAAAACATACCAGCGTAGTGAGTTTACATTATTCACCCAAGGAACTTTAGTTATTAGAGTTCCGGTCGGACGGTTTTTCACGGGACACATTTCGGGTGTGGTTGTTTACGGATGAGGAGATGCTGCTTCGTTATTGATTGAAGTAAACTCTTAATGTCATTAAAACAGTTAGCTCCATCTTTTGACAATTCTTCCACACCCGTCCTTGCATGCTACACCGCTACAACAAAGATGACGGGGAGAAGACACTGCCGAAGGTGAGCCAGGTAAATAAGACCGCCCACAAAACGGCGCATCCGGAAGCGACTGTCAGAAAGCAGCTTGAAGTTATTCTGTAAAACATAATCCATGCAACATTTTGACCAAAAATTACATGTTATGTAGACCACAAGGAAGTGTTTTACACTTAGAAAAAAAAAAATATGACTCTTTGAATGCGCCCTATATATGAAAACCGATCAAAATAAACCATTCATCGGCAGTGCATCTTATAATCCGGTGCGCCCTATGGTCCGGAAAATGCGGTATTGTTGCCTCCAGAAAAAGTCACACAAAGTCCGACGCTCTTTTCAACTTTTATTGCCAATCGTATGCTAACAACCAGCCCAAGGCCAACAAGGGAGGCAGACAGACAACACTTCCTCACTTTCTGCCAATCCCCTCTCACTTCACAGCAGTGACGTGCGGTGAGGTTGATGGCTGGTGAGGCACTGACTTCATCACAGTCAGATTTACAAACATATGAACCCTAAAGAGTATCTTATTCACCATTTGATTGGCAGCAGTTAACGGGTTATGTTTAAAAGCTCATACCAGCATTCTTCCCTGCTTGGCACTCAGCATCAAGGGTTGGAATTGGGGGTTAAATCACCAAAAATTATTCCCGGGCGCGACGCTGCTGCTGCCCACTGCTCCCCTCACCTCCCAGGGGGTGATCAAGGGATGGGTCAAATGCAGAGGACAAATTTCACCACACCTAGTGTGTGTGACAATCATTGGTACTTTAACTTAACTTTAACTTTACACATACAAACTGTAGCACACAAAAAAGCACATTTAATAAAAAAAACGTTATTATGGTCTTACCTTGACTTATAAATAAAGTCAATTCGCCGCTGTTGTGCTGGATTAATGAACCCCCTGACGGGTGTGTTATATCAACTAAAGCCCTCACTTAAACTTTCCACGTGCAAGATTGAATCTATTTAAAAAAGTGTAACCGAGGGGTTATAAATGGTCTATACTGTATGAAACTACAAAATAACTACAAAAAACTACAAAATAACAAACACGGAGGCTCCAGTTTACACGAGGACCACTTTATTTACCTTCTTTCAAAAACCTCCGCTCCACTACAACATGTCATCACTTCCGCTCTTGGCGCCTTCAAAATAAGAGCTCAAGGCATATACTGTATAACAGCGCATAACAGGAACTTAACATCACAAATAGGAAAGCCCATAAAAATAGGTTACAAAAGTTATTTAATAAGAAGCCAAAAAGTGCAAAAACAATAATGTTTGTGTTGGAGGAGTTGTGAATTAGGTACACCTGCAGTCTGCAGGTGTACCTAATGTTGTGGCCCTGCAGTCATTCACAACTCCTCCAACCAAACATTATTGTTTTTGCACTTTTTGGCTTCTTATGAAATTACTTTTTTAAATAGATTCAATCTTGCACATGGAAAGTTTAAGTGTGGGCTTTAGTTGATATAACAATTCTACGGCGGGGGTGCAGGAGGCGGATTACTGCGAGCCTCAGCCAGTGCGTCTTTTGCAGCCGTTTTATGATCGCTCAGCACAAGAAATACGTTACACACATACAGTTGTTGACAAAATACACTGTACATTATATACCTCAGCTAACTAAACTATGGAAATGTATAATATAGTTCATATAGCAATACAGTCTCACTGCACAGCAGGCCAGCAGTTAGCCGAGTCTGTCCATGTTGAGGCACTGAGTGACGTGCCTCAACTGGCTGCTGTTCACCGCACCGTCTCTTCTCAGTATTTGAATGGCAAATGTGAAAATTCAGCGATTTTGAATAAAAATAATCTAAAACTGGTGAAGTTAAATGGAAAATAACTTTATAGTATAATCACTGGATACATATAACAATTTAATTTTTTTTTTTTCTTTTTACATTTTTTTTCTTTCCATGATGGCAGGTGAGGCCCCGCCTCACCTGCCTCTAGTGACTGCACGTCACTGCTTCACAGCTATCCCACAGGAACATAAACATTTAACACCAGCAGGTCGTTACAGCATAAAGGACTTTATATTGCAGATTATTTGCGCTCTATTGACGAGTGATCACCCGAAAATTAGGCCTCCGGAACAGCACTGAAACCGAATGTTAAGTACAAGTAGAGTCTTGAGCAACACCAGAAAAAGATGCTCGATTTGTTGCTAGTCATTTTTAATAAAGAACAATTCTCTAGACACTTTAACAATTCTCAACAAAGTACATTGTACAATAAACAGCAACAATTGAATAGTAGAGTAAAACAATATGATATAAAAAAAATACATATATTGATACTGTTTAATAATAATACATATTTGTTTTTATTTTTTTGTAGCCTTTTTCAAGAAAATATGTGCATCATAAAGCAGATTATGCAAATTATAACACCACCGCCACAGATATCTTGCCAATCTGTGGGAAACCCTGAAATGTTGTCATATCTAATAACAAAATACAGGCAGTGAAAATAACTTAGCATTATTTCTCATTCGGGTTGTCCTGATACAATTATTTCACATCCAACACAATACCGATAATGGAGCCTTGAGTATTGGCCAATACTGGTATTGATTTGATACGATATCAGCACAAATTGTAAGCACTTTAATGATTGTGTTGTGTGGAATGTTAGAAAAAGGATCAAGTGACATTACTCAAAAAACAATGGTAAAAAAACACTAACTTATTTATATTAACCGTCTGGAATGTATTTATGCTGTTTTCAAAGTTAAGTTGAATGGTAATTGTTCTTATGCCGACACTTAGTGGCCACAATAATTTATTAAGTTAAGCTCACGGCACAGTAAATTGAATGATGCGGACACATTTGTTACTGGATACTTTCTAATACG
>NC_084555.2:8995000-9027500 GCF_033978685.3 Nerophis lumbriciformis | reverse complement strand
TTGATTGACAGAAAATCGTTGAAGGTGAGCAGAGACGTGGCGAGAGCTTAAATAAGTCGACTCGTAGGCTGATTAGAAAAATTTCCTTCATAATCTTTGCTACAGGTAATCGCACACGTGAGCATCGTGGCGCTAAACGTTAGCTTGGGGCGATGGCCGCTCATGATAATGGTGCGACACACAAACATGCGCACGTACACATTTACAGTTTTATTTATTCCTCTTTCAAGCTCATGAATTCCTTCCAGAGAAAACAGAGAAGGAGACTACAGTATGACAGCTTCCTGACAGTTCGGACTCGCAGGACGCTGCTGCATTTTTCAATATAAAGTGCAGAATATGACACTAGGATGAGACAGTCGGAGATTACAAAGAGGTACATAGCTCGGGTTTGTAATCTCGCCAGAAAGATGGCTCTGCATTGAGTGCTTGTATCAGTCTCCCTGCCTGCGAGAGACCATGATGAGAGGTATATCAGATTAGTCTCGCTTAACAAGTGGTTGGGTAGTTTTTGCTAAAAACAGGGACTAACGTTTATTGATAATTGGTCCTCTTTCTGGGGCAAACCGGGCTTGCTGAGGAGGGACGACCTTCACCCTAACCGGGACGGCAGCATCACTATTTCTACGAATGTAGATTACTGTTTGAGTCACACTAACTACGCTCAAACAAGATCGGACACAGGCAATTACAGTGACTGTTAGCACGGTTGAGGAGTCAGTTAAGCTAGAACAAAGCAGTGCCAGGCTGGAAAAATCCTGCACACGTAGCATTTCTCATAGAATAATACACAACTCACATGATGTTTTTTATCTAGTGACTGAGGTAGACATGCATTCTCCTAAGGCGGCACATTATGAAGCATCAGATCTATCACAGCACCAAGCAAATAATCTCAAAATCCACACCACATCAATTCATAGAAATTATTTAAGGCGCACTACGCGTAATAGATGTTATCAATATTAGTACTGCGGATACCATTAACAAAAATGCCTCAAAACAGCCCACGACCTATAATATGGGCGTTTTAAACATCAGATCATAGTCTGCCAAAGCGTTATTAATTAATGGGGACGGTATAGCTCGGTTGGTAGAGTGGCCGTGCCAGCAACTTGAGGGTTGCAGGTTCGATCCCCGCTTCCGCCATCCTAGTCACTACCGTTGTGTCCTTGGGCAAGACACTTTACCCACCTGCTCCCAGTGCCACCCACACTGGTTTAAATGTAACTTAGATATTGGGTTTCACTATGTAAAGCGCTTTGAGTCACTTGAGAAAAAGCGCTATATAAAATGTAATTCACTTCACTTCACTAATGCGGTCATTAGAGACAACAATCTTAAAGTACCAGTAAAGTGGAAAAGCATCATCATCATTGTGCGGCCGTAGACGAGAGATCTTGCACAACCCTCCGCCAGCAGTTGGGGTCTCCCATGGCAGAGCCCAGCTCTAAAACAAGGATCCTAGTGTCCGGTGCAATTACTTCGGGATAGGTGAGGCGACCCCTTGTAGATTGTTTCCAGGGGAGGAGCTGTGATATCAGCTCCGTCTTGGCACGGAAGCAGTGACCAGCAAACTGTGCACGACGTTGGCTCAGACGGGTGCTTGCTCGAGGTAGGTTGCCGTATATTTGGTCCAAGGTGGGATGGGACTGCCACGACAAGCCTTGAACCCTTCGAAGCAGGTTGGTATAGCAACCGTCAAGGCGTTTGTGAAGGTGCGCATTGAGGGTCCAGGTCTCGGAGCCGTACATGAGGATGGGTTCGATGGAAGACTTGAAGAGGTCAAGCTTGAGTGAATTGGGTAGGTTGGAGTGCCATATGTTGTCCATTTTATTACATGCTTTACAGGCTTGGGCTTTCCTGGAACGGTTATTACCGGAATCCATGATCCAGGAACCGAGGTACTTAAAATCGTCAACTTGCTTAAGTGGGGCTCCAGATTTGGAGGACAGTTGTACAACAGTTTCGGTTGAGACAAATTCTGTCTTCAAGGAGTTGCAGTGGAGACCAACGCTGTTAGAAGCGTCCTCTAAAGCATGGAGAAGGGCCTCTGCATCTGCCGACGAGTTAGACGGTATTGCAATGTCATCTGCAAAATCTAAATCTGTGATGTATTTCGCCGGGTGTCTGCGGCTAGTTTGGGGCTTTAGTGGCAGCTCCATGTTGTTGTTAGCATCAAGAGAGGGCGTAATCGAGGACGATGATAAAAAGAAAAGGGACTAGAGTGTCTCCCTGTAAAACGCCAGCGCTGATTTCAAACGACCCAGTTTTATTAGTAGATTTGCACAGTACAGTACATATTCCGTACATTTGACCACTAAATGGTAACACCCGAATAAGTTTTTCAACTTGTTTAAGTCGGGATCCACGTGTGGTGTAAAGAGCCTTAATGGCCAGAACAATCTCATCTGGAATACCATCGCGGGGTAGAATGATAAACATGGCCTCTCTGTTGACAGAATCGAAGGCTTTCTTTGTCAACGAACAGTAATGTAAGATCTTTCTTTCCGTTCCTCATTTCTTCCACTATCCTGGAAAAGCAAGTTGTCTCTATATTGACGCTATTATCATATATATCTGATGTATGCCACCGAAAGGCTTCCAAAGTTTGCGAATAAATAGATGTGATCAAAATAGTATCACTCTCACGGAGATTCCCGAGCCATTTTGAGAGATTTTGAGGCGTGTCTTAATGAAATTAAACAATGTCCGCTAACTTCTTGCAACTCAACGCCAAGAAAACGGAAATGCTGATTATCGGTCCTGCTAAACACCGACATTTATTTAATAATACCACCTTAACGTTTGACAACCAAACAATTACACAAGGCGAATCAGTAAAGAATCTGGGTATTATCTTCGACTCAACTCTCTCGTTTGAATCACACATTAAGAGTGTTACTAAAACGGCCTTCTTTCATCTCCGTAATATCGCTAAAATTCGTTCTATTTTATCCACTAGCGACGCTGAGATCATTATTCATGCGTTCGTTACGTCTCGTCTCGACTACTGTAACGTATTATTTTCGGGTCTCCCTATGTCTAGCATTAAAAAATTACAGTTGGTACAAAATGCGGCTGCTAGACTTTTGACAAGAACAAGAAAGTTTGATCATATTACGCCTATACTGGCTCACCTGCACTGGCTTCCTGTGCACTTAAGATGTGACTTTAAGGTTTTACTACTTACGTATAAAATACTACACGGTCTAGCTCCGTCCTATCTTGTCGATTGCATTGTACCATATGTCCCGGCAAGAAATCTGCGTTCAAAGAACTCCGGCTTATTAGTGATTCCCAGAGCCCAAAAAAAGTCTGCGGGCTATAGAGCGTTTTCTATTCGGGCTCCAGTACTATGGAATGCCCTCCCGGTAACAATTAGAGATGCTACCTCAGTAGAAGCATTTAAGTCCCATCTTAAAACTCATTTGTATACTCTAGCCTTTAAATAGCCCCCCTGTTAGACCAGTTGATCTGCCGTTTCTTTTCTTTTCTCCTCTGCTCCCCTTTTCCTTGAGGGGGGGGGGGGGCACAGGTCCGGTGGCCATGGATGAAGTGCTGGCTGTCCAGAGTCGGGACCCGGGGTGGACCGCTCGCCTGTGCATCGGCTGGGAACATCTCTGCGCTGCTGACCCGTCTCCGCTCGGGATGGTGTCCTGCTGGCCCCACTATGGACTGGACTCTTACTATTATGTTGGATCCACTATGGACTGGACTCTCACAATATTATGTCAGACCCACTCGACATCCATTGCTTTCGGTCTCCCCTAGAGGGGGGGGGGGTTACCCACATATGCGGTCCTCTCCAAGGTTTCTCATAGTCATTCACATCGACGTCCCACTGGGGTGAGTTTTTCCTTGCCCGTGTGTGGGCTTTGTGCCGAGGATGTCGTTGTGGCTTGTGCAGCCCTTTGAGACACTTGTGATTTAGGGCTATATAAATAAAGATTGATTGATTGATTGAGATAATGAGCTAGCCAGACACGTCATCGTGTGACCTAGAGGTGGAAACCATAGATCCCTTCCCCATCAACAACAATGCAAATCATGTAGACTTTGTGAGAGCCAACAACGATTACCTTGGGACAAATGATGGTCCAGAATCTATATTGTTGATCCTGAAAATAAGGAGGGTGAGCTACAACTTTTAGAAACTCTGCTAAACAGATCTAGCTTTAGTGAAACATTAAGCATCATGTAGCAGTATTACTAAGTGCTAAATAAGAAATACAAACTACAAACATAATAAAATGATAGCTTACTGTACGATGTCTGCTCGTACTTTGATGACGACTACAAGGATGTCCATACCTTCCTGTTTATATGGAGAATTAATCATGACGCACACAAAGGGTTAACAAGGAAAAGTCTCCCTGCAGACACTGTTAATGGTTGTGTGTGTTTTTCTCCATCTCCGGATATACATTGAATGTCACAGATGAACAACTTCTAGATTTATGGCTACATTTTCCTAATTTTCAAATGAGAGGCGTGATTTTTAATCTAGAATAATTTTGAGTAACCGAGATGCGATGATGCGGGAGAAGCAGGACATCGCTCACAAGCAGCAGTGAGTTACTGAGCTATGTGTTATCTATCCGCCGCAAAAAAATGGTCAGTCTGTGTTAGTGCTTATAATAACAACATTGCTAATATTTGGTTAGTATTCAATATGTGTAAAGAGTATTGTTGGCGGGTTTTGGATGGTTATTTAGAGGGTTTTGTGGGCGGAATAGAGAGCCCCCATTGACTACATTGTTAGCAGACTTTTTATGTAGTTATTTATTTACGACTTAGATTACATAAAAAAAGAAAAACACGTGTGTTCATGTCTTATATAAGGATTGTGAATGATAGACAGCACATCTCTATCTAATTTTTGCGTATTTACAGTATGACTAATCTGATACTATGGTCAGAGTGCAGAAGTGTTACTACAGTGACGGCAATCTACGGAAATTACCGAAGACGTTTGAAGCAGAATATTCAAAAAGGCTGACTGAATGTGTGGCATTTTATGATGTTTAGACTGTATTTTCACCTAATTTGTGAATACAATTGGATATGGTTTAATGCATACAATGAAACTAAACTAAGTTTATGAAGTCAATTTGTTTTTCCACTCTCTTGGTACTTTTAACGTCATTGGTCCCAGTAAGACTTGGCTAAAACCAGATTTTTTTTTTTCCGCTTAATGAGGCATTTTTTCCTAACTATAGAAGTGCACATTTTGGTCGTCCCTTAAAAGAGGTGGAGGGGTCGCACTAATCTCAGATGAAAACCTTAACCTTAACCTTAACCCTAACCGAAGTAATAAATATAAATCATTTGAGGTGCTTACTATGAGGTCTGTTACACCGCTACCGCTGCATCTGGCTATTATCTATTGCCCCCTGGGCCCTATTCAGACTTTTTCAGGGAATTTTCAGAGTTTGTCGCTGATCTGGTGACGCATGCAGATAATATAATTCCAATGGGGGATTTTTATATCCATATGAATACCCAGTCTGTCCCTTATACTAAAGTAATGTCTGATAACTACTTTATGAAATTCAAAGTTCTGACTCATTGTCAACAAGCTACCAATAAATAATGCTTTAGCGGCCGTAACAGTAATGCTGCCACAACTACGACTCTCGCTGGCCTGTTGCACTCTGTAATGGCACCATTCCCAAATGATGTGGGCTCTATCGATAACAACTTGAAATGATGGCCCGCACAACGCCATTGATAGTATAGCACGGCTAAAGCTAAAAATAGGCACCTAAAAGGCCTATTCCCTGGCTCACGGAAGAAACCAGAGCTCTTAAATTATCATGTAGAAAGCTGGATCGCAAAAGGCGTGCGACCAAACTTGAGGTTTTCCATCAAGCATAGATTGATAGTTTAATAACTTATAAACATGCTTTCTTTAGCTAAAACTAATTATCATTTGCCTCAATAAAAACGATCCTAAATATTGATTAAATACAGTAGCATTGCTAACCCAACAAGGGACTACTCCCAGTAGCTCTTCCCACCTGGCTTGACTTTATGCAATTCTTTACTCATAAAATTGAGCTCATTAAAAAGGAGATTAAAGATAATACAACCCAGCTGCAACTGGGTTGTATTAACGAATGTATGAACTACGATTAATGCTTTCCAAAATAATCTCTCTCTTTTTGAAGAAATAACATCAGAGGAACTCCGGCAACTCGTGAATGGGAAAAAACAAATGTCCTGTTTACTTGACCCACTTCCTGGGAACCTTATCAAGGAACTGTTTGTAATATTAGGACCATCAGTGAAAAATATTATTAACTTATCACTTTCCTCTGGTACTGTTCCCCTAGCATTCATCCTCTGCTCAAAAGACCTAACCTCGATTCTGACCTCCTGGTAAACTACTGGTCCCATCTTCCCTTTATCTCAAAAATCCTCAGAAAAGTTGTTGCACAGCAGCTAAATGAATACTGAAATTAAAGCTGAAATGTCACCTGAATAAATCTATGTCCATTTCATTTAGTTAATTTTACTATATCAATGTTAATCACCTCCTTGCGTAATAGGAATGAACAGAAAGACTCAAAATAATTAGAAAACTGAATCACACGGGGCGCTTACTTAATGCACAGTACATGCCCTCTAAACGTATACGTCTTGTAATTAATGTGATTCCTTCTCCCGCCAGTTATAAATCAAATCAAATCAAATCAACTTTATTTATAGAGCACATTTAAAATTTACCACAGGGGTAGCCAAAGTGCTGTACAATGAGCAGGTTAAAAGATAAAACGAGTACCGAGCAAACACAACACAACACAAACAGAACACGATAAAAAATAAATAATTAAAATAGAATTAATAAAAACATAAAAACATAAAAACAGGATCACAGCAGGTGTATTATGGGGCGCCATTGCAGGATGGATATCACTCAGTGTTAAAAGCCATGGAATAAAAGTATGTTTTTAAGAGAGATTTAAATGCAGGAAGAGAGGAGGCTTGTCTAACACTCAGGGGTAGGTCGTTCCAGAGCTTGGGAGCAGCAACGGCGAAAGCTCTGTCACCTCTAAGCTTCAGCCTTGTGTCGGGGACCGTCAACAGCAGCTGATCGGCTGATCTTAAGGATCGGGTGGGGCAGTAAGGCTGAAAGAGGTCGGAGAGATAGGTTGGCGCGAGGTTGTTTAGACATTTAAAAACAAATAAAAGGAGTTTAAAATGTATTCGGTAACGCACAGGGAGCCAGTGAAGGGACGCTAAAATAGGGGTGATGTGCTCACGTCTGCGGGTCTGTGTTAGCAGACGAGCAGCAGAGTTCTGCACGAGCTGCAGGCGGGCGAGGGAGGCCTGGCTAATGCCTACATACAGGGCATTACAATAATCAAGACGAGTCGAGATAAAAGCGTGGATTAATTTCTCAAGATCATGTCCTGATAGAAGCGGTTTCACTTTCGCTATTTGGCGTAATTGATAAAAGCTTTTTTGAATGACGCTGCTGATTTGTTTTTCGAATTTAAAATCTGAGTCAAACTTTACACCCAGGTTTGTGACAGAGTCGCTGAGATACGGGGTCAGAGTGCCGAGGTCAACGTCAAATGATAACAACCATCTTGCAGACTTGAAATAAACGGAAAGACTCAAAATATTCCACAGAGTCAAAGCCCAAAGTACACTTGTTCACTCCGACTTTGACTCTAATAGACTATAGTTGAGTTTGTTTTTTTATAGATTAGTAATCCAGTGACATATGGATGGATGGATGGTATTAAAAATCTTATAGTTTTTAAACACATTCATAGGTGCAGAGTATATAACGTCACAGAAACGAATGGACACTGAAGGTGAAGGCAAAAGAGTGAGGAGTGTCCTGACCAGATATCTAAATCCCTAGATTGATTGTTGTGAAATGTTCTTTTTCACATTGTTTTTATGTGTCCAATAAAGATTTGGTTAATTTATGATGGCTCAGGTGTGATTCACTACAATAGGGCCCCACAGCACACTGGATTCCAGTTATTTGAAATACCACAACACTGGATATTGTTCAGATAAATTAGATTTAATTTAAGAACTTGCACACAAAGCAACACTGGAGGTGACTATGACATGCACATTTTCCGCGCATGCGTACTCGGTCGCGTTGCACCGGCGGACGGAGGGGTGGAGGGGGTCTTAAACGACCATTGTGTGTGTGTGTGTGTGTGTGTGTGTGTGGACACGGATAAGGTTAGGTGGGATTTACCCAGGATAGTGCAGCTTGAGTGATTGTTTGTTTTGAGCCAGCCAGCCAAGTCTATAATCGGACGTGACGACACGAGCAAAAAAAGGTATCGAAACATGGCACCGTTTGATTTTTACGTGACTCGATACCCCTTTGTATCGACGGAATTTTGTTAGTGCTGTTGCGCCTGGACCAGATGTTCCTCCAAGGGAATTTAAGTTACTGGTCAATCCCAAGTTCTTTCGATAACATATAAGCTGAGTTTGAGTTATCACCAGAAAAGAATAGGTATTTTGTAATTTATTTTCAAAGCTTTGAAGAGACCAGCCTAGAACAACACATTCAATTGCGTAGCCAAGTTGATCTGAAAACATTACGGAAGTGCTGTGCTCTTCAATATGCCAATAGCCCCCACCCTTCAGAACGAATACACATGTCTATTGTTCTACTTTAGCCTGAGACAGGATGAGGTAAGGAAAAAGGAGTATCTCTCCTCCTCACATTCCTAAAGTCAAGGTAACTCACAGTGGACTTGCGGACACGAGACACACACTTATTGTAAGTGAATAATACTAACTCACACACTTGTTATTGTCAGTGAATAATACTAACTCACACACTTGTTATTGTAAGTGAATAATACTAACTCACACACTTGTTATTGTAAGTGAATAATACTAACTCACACACTTGTTATTGTAAGTGAATAATACTAACTCACACACTTGTTATTGTAAGTGAATAATACTAACTCACACACTTGTTATTGTAAGTGAATAATACTAACTCACACACTTGTTATTGTAAGTGAATAATACTAACTCACACACTTGTTATTGTAAGTGAATAATACTAACTCACACACTTGTTATTGTCAGTGAATAATACTAACTCACACATTTGTTATTGTAAGTGAATAATACTAACTCACACACTTGTTATTGTAAGTGAATAATACTAACTCACACACTTGTTATTGTAAGTGAATAATACTAACTCACACACTTGTTATTGTAAGTGAATAATACTAACTCACACACTTGTTATTGTAAGTGAATAATACTAACTCACACACTTGTTATTGTAAGTGAATAATACTAACACACACACTTGTTATTGTAAGTGAATAATAATAACTCACACACTTGTTATTGTAAGTGAATAATACTAACTCACACACTTGTTATTGTAAGTGAATAATACTAACACACACACTTGTTATTGTAAGTGAATAATACTAACTCACACACTTGTTATTGTAAGTGAATAATACTAACTCACACACTTGTTATTGTAAGTGAATAATACTAACACACACACTTGTTATTGTAAGTGAATAATACTAACTCACACACTCGTAAACCTGCTAGCATATTAGTTAATATTGACTTCATTACATTAAGATAACAGGTAGAAATGTGCATGAAAACGGCGTGGCGAAGTTGGTAGAGTGGCCGTGCCAGCAATCGGAGGGTTGCTGGTTACTGGGGTTCAATCCCCACCTTCTACCATCCTAGTCACGTCCGTTGTGTCCTTGGGCAAGACACTTCACCCTTGCTCCTGATGGTTGCTGGTTAGCGCCTTGCATGGCAGCTCGCGCCATCAGTGTGTGAATGTGTGTGTGAATGGGTGAATGTGGAAATACTGTCAAAGCGCTTTGAGTACCTTGAAGGTAGAAAAGCGCTATACAAGTATAACCCATTTATTTATTATTATGAAGAAAAAATAGAAAGAGTACAACTGGTATAGCTATTACAAACATGACTAAAAGAAATAACTCTTAAATATGTATACAGGTAAAAGCCAGTAAATTAGAATATTTTGAAAAACTTGATTTATTTCAGTAATTGCATTCAAAAGGTGTAACTTGTACATTATATTTATTCATTGCACACAGACTGATGCATTCAAATGTTTATTTCATTAAATTTTGATGATTTGAAGTGGCAACAAATGAAAATCCAAAATTCCGTGTGTCACAAAATTAGAATATTACTTAAGGCTAATACAAAAAAGGGATTTTTAGAAATGTTGGCCAACTGAAAAGTATGAAAATGAAAAATATGAGCATGTACAATACTCAATACTTGGTTGGAGCTCCTTTTGCCTCAATTACTGCGTTAATGCGGCGTGGCATGGAGTCGATGAGTTTCTGGCACTGCTCAGGTGTTATGAGAGCCCAGGTTGCTCTGATAGTGGCCTTCAACTCTTCTGCGTTTTTGGGTCTGGCATTCTGCATCTTCCTTTTCACAATACCCCACAGATTTTCTATGGAGCTAAGGTCAGGGGAGTTGGCGGGCCAATTTAGAACAGAAATACCATGGTCCGTAAACCAGGCACGGGTAGATTTTGCGCTGTGTGCAGGCGCCAAGTCCTGTTGGAACTTGAAATCTCCATCTCCATAGAGCAGGTCAGCAGCAGGAAGCATGAAGTGCTCTAAAACTTGCTGGTAGACGGCTGCGTTGACCCTGGATCTCAGGAAACAGAGTGGACCGACACCAGCAGATGACATGGCACCCCAAACCATCACCCAACCATGCAAATTTTGCATTTCCTTTGGAAATCGAGGTCCCAGAGTCTGGAGGAAGACAGGAGAGGCACAGGATCCACGTTGCCTGAAGTCTAGTGTAAAGTTTCCACCATCAGTGATGGTTTGGGGTGCCATGTCATCTGCTGGTGTCGGTCCACTCTGTTTCCTGAGATCCAGGGTCAACGCAGCCGTCTACCAGCAAGTTTTAGAGCACTTCATGCTTCCTGCTGCTGACCTGCTCTACGGAGATGGAGATTTCAAGTTCCAACAGGACTTGGCGCCTGCACACAGCGCAAAATCTAGCCGTGCCTGGTTTACGGACCATGGTATTTCTGTTCTAAATTGGCCCGCCAACTCCCCTGACCTTAGCCCCATAGAAAATCTGTGGGGTATTGTGAAAAGGAAGATGCAGAATGCCAGACCCAAAAACGCAGAAGAGTTGAAGGCCACTATCAGAGCAACCTGGGCTCTCATAACACCTGAGCAGTGCCAGAAACTCATCGACTCCATGCCACGCCGCATTAACGCAGTAATTGAGGCAAAAGGAGCTCCAACCAAGTATTGAGTATTGTACATGCTCATATTTTTCATTTTCATACTTTTCAGTTGGCCAACATTTCTAAAAATCCCTTTTTTGTATTAGCCTTAAGTAATATTCTAATTTTGTGACACACGGAATTTTGGATTTTCATTTGTTGCCACTTCAAATCATCAAAATTAAATGAAATAAACATTTGAATGCATCAGTCTGTGTGCAATGAATAAATATAATGTACAAGTTACACCTTTTGAATGCAATTACTGAAATAAATCAAGTTTTTCAAAATATTCTAATTTACTGGCTTTTACCTGTATATGTAGATATATATATATATCTCCGTCAGTGCCCATAAAAGTAGTGAAATCGATACCTACTCTACTTGCCAGTGTTCTTCCTTATTGGCTCCGAACCGGAACACGCATTGAGTTTGTATGCTTTAAAACGTACAAAATGTTTCAAGAATTATCCGGCCAACCAAGAATTTGCTTAATTTAGGTCCTTCACTCACATGACTGGCTTCAAAGTTGTATGTGTTTATACTGCCCCCTTTCCTCCTGATTTTTTCTTGGGGTGTTTGTGTGTGGGGTGGTTGGAGCAAAAGCCGAAAGGCAAAGAGCCTCCATTCACAGCTCTATAATACTGTATTCATGAAGGCCCTTGTGCCTTTATTATTGAAAGCATTCTGGCAGCACTTAGAGCTCCATCCTGTCTCATTGTGCGGCCGTTTTAGGCGCTCCTCCATCCACACCAGCAGAAATAGTCTTACATGAGCAATAGCCATTATCTTACGACCCTTTGAGGGTCTCCATGAAAGCCAATGCTTTATCTAACACGCCAGGATTATGACTACCTGGATCACAATGGAAACAAGCCTTTTGGCTTTTTGTGCCATCCATTTGCCTTTTTAAAAGCATTACATGGATTCAATTCTCAATCAATCAATCAATCAAACGACCATCACAAGAAATCAGTTTGATGAACAGCTCATTTTGCCCGGAAGCCTACTTTCTCTGAAGTACATTCATGAAAGATACATTACACATAAAAAAACACACTGAATTAATCTACAGTACGTTATTGGGATGCACAGTATTACAATTCTTACTATTTCTTGAACTTAAAGAAAGGTTTAAAGTCATCCAACACCTTCAATCACTGTCCCTGAAAACCTCAAATAAAGCCAGAAATCTTGGGGTTATTTTAAATTCTGAATTACATTTCGACAGTCGCATCAAATCAGTAACACAATCGGCCTACTATCACCTCAAAAATGTAACAAGACTTAGAGGGCTCATGTCAGCTCAAGACTTAGAAAAACTTGTACATACCTTTATTACCAGTAGGCTAGACTATTGTAATGGTCTCCTTGCAGGTCTTCCCAAAAAAAACTGTCAGGCAGCTACAGCTTGTTCAGAACGCTGCTGCTAGAGTTCTAACAAAGACCAAAAAATGTGAGCACATTACACCAATTCTTAAATCCTTACATTGGCTCCATGTACATCAGAGAATTGATTTCAAAATCCTCCTGCTCACATATAAATCACTACATGGTCTAGGGCCGAAGTATATCACTGATATGCTCCCACTATATACGTCCTCTAGATCACTTAAGATCTTCTGAGACCAATCTGTTAGCGGCTCCCAGAGTAAACTCAAATCAAGGGAGAGCATCATTCAGTCACTATGCAACAAATAGCTGGAATAAACTTCCTGAAGATGTCAGACTTTCCCAACTAGACTGAAAACTTTTATGTTCACCTTAGCTTTCAGCTAAATCTTTTAATCTTTTAACTTTTAACGTCCGCACTGTTTTATTTTTATTGTCTGCATTTTAATTTTGCTTTTATTTTCTTTCATTTCACTTTGTTGTCTGTGAAGCACTTTGAGTCTGCCTTGTGTATGAAAAGTGCTATACAAATAAAGTTGCCTTGCCTTGCCTTAATTCGTCATTATTTGTTGTTTAAGTTATAATACAATTACAATGGAATTTCCATCCATCCATCCATCTTCTTCCGCTTATCCGAGGTCGGGTCGCGGGGGCAGCAGCTCAATGGAATTTGTATTATTTAATCACAAATTAGTTTGTGAAATGTTTTTTTTAAATTCTACATTTATTGATTATTTATATATACTTATTGGAATATGTTCTCATTAAAAAAAAAAATTGTTTCACAAATCAGTATTACATTTTAGAAACTTGTTTAAATAGGGGTGTCTCGATCCGATATTGGATATGGGTATAATATCAGCAAAAAACAAGTATTGGATTGCATCTAAAATCTGCAATTTACTTGTACAAAACTGGACAGCCAGTTAACATTTAAATATCCTACAATAAGCACACAAGGTTGGTCTTTTCCTGAATTTTAGTCAAGTCATTTACAAAAGGTAAACACTTTAGGCTATAGGCTACCTGGGAACTGGCAGCTACACAACAGCTAAGCACACAATAGCTCACAAGCTAAACATCAGCATTACTGGCCTTAATTCCTCAACATAAACAAGTATCAAATTAATATATTTGCATATTACTTACAGATACAAAGTCTCTGAGGCAGAATCATATTTGAAAGTATCTAGTAACAAATGTGTCCGCATAATTCAATTTACTGTGTCATGAGCTTAATTTAACACATTATAGTGGCCTCCAAGTGTTGCCAAAAAAAGTCAATTACCACTCTACTTCAACTTAAAAGACATACATTTGTTAGTCTCTTTCATACCTACCATTGTTGTAAAGTTCAAATTTGAAATGGTAAATGGGTTGTACTTGTATAGCGCTTTTAAGGAACTCAAAGCGCTTTGACACTATTTCCACATTCACCCATTCACACACACATTCACCCACTGATGATTGAATGACAATAAAAGGAAGTCTAAGTCTAAGTTCTCTGTTTGAGTTTTTTCACTTGATCAAACCGTTTCTAACATTCCACACTAAATATAATAAAGTATGTATGATTTGTACTGATATCGGATCAGATCAATATCGGTATCAGCCAATACTCAAGACTCCGATATTGGGCTGCAATGGTTAATCGGTTAATTTGATGAGGAAAAAAAGCTTTGGTTTAAAGTCTGTTGCATCGATGAATTGTTTAGTGAGGGTAACTATTAAAAATAGATCAATTGGATTTCATGGCGTCCTTTAAATACACGTAGGTAGTTTGCACAGGTCCACTGCAATATATTTGTTTATTTATTTACAGACAGACATAATTTTGTATTACATTATTGTTTCTTTTGTTAATATCAGAGTCCGTTCTGCAAAAAGGTCATCCCTAGAAGCGTACAGCTTATGGACAGTGTACCCACACTTAAAATATAATATACCGTATTTTCCGCACCATAAGCCGCCCTGGGTTAAAAGCCGCGCCTTCAATGAACGGCATATTTCAAAACTTTGTCCACCTATAAGCCGCCCCGTGTTATAAGCCGCATCTAACTGCGCTAAAGAAATGTCAAAAAAACAGTCGGATAGGTCAGTCAAACTTTAATAATATATTAAAAACCAGCGTGATGTGGGCGCGCATGGAGTCGTATATCAACATGGACGGAGCTGCGTGAAAAAAGCCACCCGGCCTCTTCGCGTAAACTTACCTTAACCACTCGCTCATCTTTTCTTCATCCATCCATCCCTTCGAGTTAGCTTTTATGATGACGCCGGCTGGAAAGGTTTCTTTTGGCAAGGTCTTCCTTTTGAATATCACCATGGGTGGAAGTTTCTGGCCATTAGCATGGCAAGCTAGAACCACAGTGAAGGATGACTTCTCATTCCCTGTGGTGCGAATATTCACCGTACGTGCTCCCGTTGTATCCACAGTGCGGTTCACAGGAATATCAAAAGTCAGTGGAACTTCGTCCATGTTGATAATGTTCTCTGGCCGGATCTTTTTTTCAGCTATCCTGTTTTTACAATATGCACGGAAAGTAGCCAGCTTTTCTTGAAAGTCTTTAGGCAGTTGCTGTGAAATAGTAGTCCGTGTGCGGATGGAGAGATTGCGTCTTTTCATGAACCGGAAACCTGTCGCTTAGTAGGAGCCATTTTGTGGTCTTTACAGATGTAAACACACAAAGGAAATGAAACGTAATATCCGCGCGCTTCTTCTTCTTCTACCGGGGCGGGTGGTTGCTTACAGTAGAAGAAGAAGCGCTTCCTGTTCTATGGGGGCGGGTGCTTACCTTGGCGGTTGCTTGCGTAGAAGAAGAAGCACTTCCTCTTCTACGGGGAAAAAAGATGGCGGCTGTTTACCGTAGTTGCGAGACCGAAACTTTATGAAAATGAATCTTAATATTAATCCATATATAAAGCGCACCGGGTTATAAGCCGCACTGTCAGCTTTTGAGTAAATTTGTGGTTTTTAGGTGCGGCTAATAGTGCGGAAAATACGGTATATAATATACAAAATATAATATACAAAATACAGTACAATACAATTCCTTTCAAAATCTACCCACCAAATACTAGGGATGTCCGATAAAATCGGCCGATAAATGCTTTAAAATGTAATATCGGAAATGATCGGTATCGGTTTCGAAATTATCGGTATCCGTTTCAAAAACTCTTCCAGGACGCTACAATATACACCCCCTGCCGCCCCCAAACCCGCCCACCTCAACCTCCTCATGCTCTCTCAGGGAGAGCATGTCCCAAATTCCAAGCTGCTGTTTTGAGGCATGTTAAAAAAAATAATGCACTTTGTGACTTCAATAATAAAAATTGCATTTTTTTTTTTCCATAACTTGAGTTGATTTATTTTGGAAAACCTTGTTACATTGTTTAATGCATCCAGCGGGGCATCACAACACAATTAGGCATAATAATGTGTTGATTCCACGACTGTATATATCGGTATCGGTTGATATCGGAATCGGTAATTAAGAGTTGGACAATATCGGAATATCGGATATCGGCAAAAAAAAGCCATTATCGGACATCTCTACCAAATACCCATTTACAATTTCATACCAGCCTACCAACGAGTTGACATTTATAAAAAATGAATCTTTAAATCCACCAAATCAGTCTCAATTTCCTATTATTCAAATTTAATTGAAAGGTTGCATCTTGAAGATCTGCGATCATCCCATCATACATACAGAGGTCAAGACCAAAATATTGCGACTAATGTGAATTCCTCAGCCATAAGGGGTGTGCGAAATACACTAAGCATAACGTCGCAATAAATTGAGCTTGAAACACTTTTTAAACATGTTCAAAGAATGTGATTCTTTTATAAAGCTATCAATCTCATTCCAGATCATGGGGCCTCTACAGACTATGCTAAAGCTTGTAGACTTTAGATGACGATTTGTCCCTCTTAATAAAGGTTTACTTCTACTGTTATATCTATGAGAAGTAATGGTCACTGGAATGAGCTGGCAGAGTCTGGAATTTAATCCGTATACCACGTTATACATAACACAAGCACTGTGGAATGTGTTGCACTCAGTAAGCTTCAGAAGATTGTACCCGTAAAAAAGAGGATTTGAGGAAGCATTAAAGTTTGCCTGTGATACAACACGTATGACTTTCTTCTGAAGAATCTCCAGTTTTTTAAAATAACTGGTATACGTGTTACACCATACGACACTGCCATAGTTTATATGTGGTTCAAATAGAGTCCGATACAGAATTAGGAGAGCGTTAAGAGGAAGAAAGTGCCTACATTTTGAGAGTAGACTGACATATTTAGATAATTTATTAATTTTAAATGTATAAAACCATCTATAAAGTTAAAAAATAAAGTTAAAGTACCACTGATATATATATACAGGTAAAAGCCAGTAAATTAGAATATTTTGAAAAACTTGATTTATTTCAGTAATTGCATTCAAAAGGTGTAACTTGTACATTATATTTATTCATTGCACACAGACTGATGCATTCAAATGTTTATTTCATTTAATTTTGATGATTTGAAGTGGCAACAAATGAAAATCCAAAATTCATGCCATGTCATCTGCTGGTGTCGGTCCACTCTGTTTCCTGAGATCCAGGGTCAACGCAGCCGTCTACCAGCAAGTTTTAGAGCACTTCATGCTTCCTGCTGCTGACCTGCTCTATGGAGATGGAGATTTCAAGTTCCAACAGGACTTGGCGCCTGCACACAGCGCAAAATCTACCCGTGCCTGGTTTACGGACCATGGTATTTCTGTTCTAAATTGGCCCGCCAACTCCCCTGACCTTAGCCCCATAGAAAATCTGTGGGGTATTGTGAAAAGGAAGATGCAGAATGCCAGACCCAAAAACGCAGAAGAGTTGAAGGCCACTATCAGAGCAACCTGGGCTCTCATAACACCTGAGCAGTGCCAGAAACTCATCGACTCCATGCCACGCCGCATTAACGCAGTAATTGAGGCAAAAGGAGCTCCAACCAAGTATTGAGTATTGTACATGCTCATATTTTTCATTTTCATACTTTTCAGTTGGCCAACATTTCTAAAAATCCCTTTTTTGTATTAGCCTTAAGTAATATTCTAATTTTGTGACACACGGAATTTAGGATTTTCATTTGTTGCCACTTCAAATCATCAAAATTAAATGAAATAAACATTTGAATGCATCAGTCTGTGTGCAATGAATAAATATAATGTACAAGTTACACCTTTTGAATGCAATTACTGAAATAAATCAAGTTTTTCAAAATATTCTAATTTACTGGCTTTTACCTGTATATATATGTATATATATAAGAAATACTTGAATTTCAGTGAATTCGAGCTATAAAAATACTCCTCCCCCCTTAACCCAGCCCCCCGGCCCCGCCCGCCCCCCTCTCCTGAATTAGGAGGTCTCAAGGTTGGCAAGTATGCCCTGGTTTGATTCCAGCTTGCCTCCAAAAACATGCCAGGTTCCTTTCCAGTGAGGAAACATGGCAGTGAACACCTGTGGGCGGGGGGGGGGGGGGGGCGCATTGATGCATTACAAAATGGCATGAGTGCGGGGGACGAGTATCGACGGCACAAATGTGCAATCGTCAGTGCTAACCAATTAGGAGAAAGCTGAAGGGATCCAAATTATAGGTCCCCTTTTGAATCTTTCCAGCACAAATTGGGCTGAAAATTACACGGCTGACGCTTGCATAATTGCAGCGTGCAGCTCTCCTTGGCACAAGAAGGCGGCGACGGCACGTCTCCGCCGATTGCTGCTATTTAGCTCCTTCATTCTGATTGCGCGTACACGCCGCCTGGGTGACAGGTAGCTGTTAATCCGTGCACGTGTCTCTTTTTCCCCCCAGGGGCGCGTCCCTTTGACTCATTTCGGGGAATTTCTATCAATGCACGTTCAGCGCACGGCGTCCTCTGATAGCAACCATCAGCTCGCAACCAAGGCACACAGGTAAGAGGATACGCCAGTCACGTGACCACGGCTGGCATGCTTCCATGGCTGTGGCTTTCTCCTGCAGGCTGACACGAACGCAAGTGAAGCTTTGGTGTCAGCTCACAGTGACGCAGTGAGAGACATTCGTTTCACGGGAACAATTTTACCTCCTTTTAGATCATTTTGTTGCTTCACACGCGCAAGATATGATTCACGGGCTGCATTTCAGCCTGTCAGTATTTTTATGTCTACGGCAGTGGTTCTTAATTGAGATGTCCGATAATATCGGCCGATAAATGCGTTAAAATGTAATATCGGAAATTATCGGTATCGTTTTTTTTTTATTATCGGTATCGTTTTTTTGTTGTTTTTTTTTTTAATTATTTTTTTATTAAATCGACATAAAAAACACAAGATACACTTACAATTAGTGCACCAACCCAAAAACCTCCCTCCCCCATTTACACTCATTCACACAAAAGGGTTGTTTCTTTCTGTTATTAATATTCTGGTTCCTACATTATATATCAATATATATCAATACAGTCTGCAGGGATACAGTCCGTTGTCATGACTTGGTCCTGGGGTTTAGTTTTTTTTCGAAGGCAACGGAAAGTTGGCTCGGGCGAGACGGGAATGAAGGTACATTTTTATTTAAACTACAAAAACAGGAAGTAAACAAAAGGCGCGCACAATGGCGGAGAACATAGTATGAAACCAAATACTTGCACAAAGGCAAAAACTATGAACAACAAAAACACTAACTGTGGCAATAATAAACAAAACTTACTTGGCATGGACAAAAAGGAGCAGCGTGAACGATGGACATGAAAAAAGGCTGTGTGGAGAGTGTGCAGAAGCATAAATGTGGAGATGTCACCAGAAAGACAAACTGAAAAACAATGAACTTAAATACTACAGACATGATTAACGAAAACAGGTGCGTGACTCAAAACGTGAAACAGGTGCGTGACGTGACAGGTGAAAACTAATGGGTTGCTATGGTGACAAACAAGAGTGCACAATGAGTCCAAACGTGGAACAGGTGAAACTAATGGGTAATCATGGAAACAAGACAAGGGAGTGAAAAGCCAGAAACTAAAGAGTCCAATAACTAAACAAAACATGACTAAGACAAAACATGATTACACAGACATGACATCCGTAAACACACATGATTGTGCGTGCTGCTGGTCCACTAATAGTACTAACCTTTAACAGTTAATTTTACCCATTTTCATTAATTACTAGTTTCTATGTAACTGTTTTTATATTGTTTTACTTTCTTTTTTATTCAAGAAAATGTTTTTAATTTAGTTATCTTATTTTATTTTATAATTTGTTTTTAAAAGTACCTTATCTTCACCATACCTTGTTATCCAAATTAGGCATAATAATGTGTTAATTCCACGACTGTATATATCGGTTGGTATCGGTATCGGTAATTAAAGAGTTGGACAATATCGGAATATCGGATATCGACAAAAAGCCATTATCGGACATCCCTAGTTCTTAACCTTGTTGGAGGTACCGAACCCCGCCAGTTTCATGTGCGCATTCACCGAACCCTTCTTTAGTGAAAAATAAAATGTTTTTTTTTTTTTAATTCAAGACAAAGTTATATGTTTTTGGTAACACTTTAGTACGGGGAACATATAAGTAAAAAAAGACTTCATTTAGAGTTTTTTGGGCACTAGGGGAACATATTCTAAGTAATAAAGACTTAATTTAGAGTTATTTGGTTAGGGTTAGAGGGCTAGGGCCAGGGTTAGAGGGTTAGGGTTATAATAAGGCCATGCAGAATAAGGCATTAATAAGTACTTAATAATGACTAGTTAAGAGCCAATATTGTTACGTCTTCGACGCATGGCTGAGATTGTCGTGTTCCTTCCAAGGCAAAAGACAAGCAGGAGCGGCGTGCAGGTAAGATTTGAGTTATTTTTAATTATTTTAAGGCAGGATCAAAATGACAAAACAGAGGACGCTAGCAAGTGTGGAGCTAAACAAAAACCAAACTGTCACCAAGGGTGAAAAAACGGGGAATGCTGGAGGGCAGAATAATCTCAAAAGCGAGGAGTAAACCAGGGGAACGTAAATGTTGCCAATTGCAAATTGACCCAGCAACTATTGCTGGGTGACAGGAAACTATAAAGGGGAGTGATTAACCAAAACACCTGGTGGGAACACTAATTGCAAAACTAAGACAGGTGAGGAGAATCAGTGCCCATGGAAACCAACAGTAAACAGGGAAAGAGGGTGCACCCAGGAAACAGACTAAAACAGAAACATTACCAACATAAATCACAAATATGTTACTAATTTGCATGTTAATAAGCAACTAATTAATGGTGAATATGTTGCCCATACTAAAGTGTTACCATGTTTTTTTGCCGGTGCACAACATGAACATCACCTTGTTCAAAGAACAAAACCAACACAGTGCATAAACTCACAACAAATTACACACCTGCAAATGAGTCTGACTTCTGCTGTTGCCGTATCCGTAATACGCCGATAGGGAGAAGTTTTTATTTACACGATGAGTCGGGTGTGTTTTGACCTCCGCCGAACCCCTAGGGTTCGATCGAACCCAGGTTAAGAACTACTGGTCTACGGTATTGGAATAAACACGTGTATATGTGGGTGGTAGTTCATGTAAAAAATGGTCTCCAGAAGGTTATAAAAGTGTTTTTTAATGATTTAGCCCTGAATTAAAAATATTATAATTAAAATTTATATTGAAATATACAAACCCCAAAACCAGTGAAGTTGGCACGTTGTGTAAATCGTAAATAAAAACAGAATACAATGATTTGCAAATCCTTTTCAACCTATATTCAATTGAATAGACTGCAGAGACAAGATACTTAACGTTCAAACTGGAAAACTTTGTTATTTTTTGCAAATATTGGCTCATTTGGAATTTGATGCCTGCAACATGTTTCAAAAAAGCTGGCACAAGTGGCAAAAAAGACTGAGAAAGTTGGGGAATGCTCATCAAACACTTATTTGGAACATCCCACAGGTGAACAGGCTAATTGGGAACAGGTGGGTGCCATGATTGGGTGTAAAAGCAGCTTCCATGAAATGCTCAGTCATTCACAAACAAGGATGGGGCGAGGGTCACCACTTTGGGAACAAATGCGTGAGCAAATTGTCCAACAGTTTAAGAACAACATTTCTCAACGATATTTTGCAAGGAATTTAGGGATTTCACCATCTACGGTCCGTAATATCATCAAAAGGTTCAGAGAATCTGGAGAAATCAACATTGAATGCCCGTGACCTTGGATCCCTCAGGCGGTACTGCATCAAAATCCGACTCCAGCGTGTAAAGGATATCACCACATGGGCTCAGGAACACCTCAGAAAACCACAGTCAGTAACTACAGTTGGTCGCTACATCTGTAAGTGCAAGTTAAAACTCTACTATGCAAAGCGAAAGCCATTTATCAACAACACCCAGAAACGCTGCCGGCTTCGCTGGGCCCGAGCTCATCTAAGATGGACTGATGAAAAGTGGAAAAGTGTTCTGTTGTCTGACGAGTCCACATTTCAAATTGTTTTTGGAAACTGTCGACGTCGTGTCCTCCGGAACAAAGAGGAAAAGAACCATTTGGATTGTTATAGGCGCAAAGTTGAAAAGCCAGCATGTGTGATGGAATGGGGGTGTTTTAGTGCCCAAGGCATGGGTAACTTATCTGTGAAGGCACCATTAATGCTGAAAGGTACATACAGGTTTTGGAGCAACATATGTTGCCATCCAAGCAACGTTATCATTGACACCCCTGCTTATTTCAGCAAGACAATGCCAAGCCACGTGTTACATCAACGTGGCTTCATAGTAAAAGAGTGCGGGTACTAGACTGGCCTGCCTGTAGTCCAGACCTGTCTCCCATTGAAAATGTGTGGCGCAAAATGAAGCCTAAAATACCACAACGGAAATCCCGGACTGTTGAACAACTTAAACTGTACATCAAGCAAGAATGGGAAATAATTCCAACTGAAAAGCTTCAAAAATTGGTCTCCTCAGTTCCCAAATGTTTACTGAGTGTTGTTAAAAGGAAAGGCCATGTAACACAGTGGTAAAAAATGCCCCTGTGCCAACTTTTTTGCAATGTGTTGCTGCCATTAAATTCTAAGTTAAGGATTATTTGCCCAAAAAATTATGTTTCTTAGTTCGAACGTTAAGTATCTTGTCTTTGCAGTCTATTCAATTGAATATAAGTTGAAAAGGATTTGCAAATCGTTGTACTCTCTTTTTAATTGCAATTTACACAACGGGCCAACTTCACTGGTTTTGGGTTTTGTATATGCGCCAATAAACCTTAAAGGCACTACCTTTGCGTGCCGGCCCAGTCACATAATATCTACGGCTTTTCACACACACAAGTGAATGCAAGGCATACGTGGTCAACAGCCATACAGGTCACACTGAGGGTGGCCGTATAAACAACTTTAACACTGTTACAAATATGCGCCACACTGTGAACCCACACCAAACAAGAATAACAAACACATTTCGGGAGAACATCCGCACCGTAACACAACATAAACACAACAGAACAAATACCCAGAACCCCTTGCAGCACTAACTCTTCCGGGACGCTAGAATATACACTCTCTGCTACTCCGTACCCCCCAACCCCGCCCACCTCAACCTCCTCATGCTCTCTCAGGGAGAGCATGTCCCAAATTCCAAGCTGCTGTTTTGAGGCATGTTAAAAAAAAATAATGCACTTTGTGACTTCAATAATAAATATGACAGTGCCATGTTGGCACATTTTCCATAACTTGAGTTGATTTATTTTGGAAAACATTGTTACATTGTTTAATGCATCCAGCGGGGCATCACAACAAAATTAGGCATAATAATGTGTTAATTCCACGACTGTATATATCGGTATCAGTTGATATCGGAATCGGTAATTAAGAGTTGGACAATATCGGATATCGGCAAAAAAGCCATTATCGGACATCTCTAATATCATCCATATCGCGTAACCATATTCTTCGGCCAGGCCAGGAACCGATTAACAGTGATGAATGAGGGTTTGCTGTACCGTAACTTTACTGCCAGGGTTCCTATAGTCACTGTGGTATGCTGTGGCTGTAGGCAACTTCCTGATGGAATTTTGATGTTACCTGCACAATTGATTGATTGATTGAAACTTTTATTAGTAGATTGCACAGTACAGTACATATTCCGTACAATTGACCACTAAATGGTAACACCCGAATAAGTTTTTCAACTTGTTTAAGTCGGGTTCCAAGTAAATCAATTCATGGTAAGCATAAGATTGGCAATACAAGCTAAAAAATAGTTTCGGACATTGTGTGTCTTCTTTTGGATGCTACAATATATTACTTTATATTTGTTTTCACGTAAAAAAAAAAAAAGATAAATAAAGATGATAATGGCCTAGTTTGAACTACCAGCATCGGGCAGCTTTTTGCATTTGCATGCGCTTTGTTGCTACTCAAAGCTCTACACTTGCATTCAAAAGGGTGAAACTAAAAAGACAAACAATACAGTCAATATATACATATGTTATGCAAATGTATTCATATATATGCTGTAATGCTACCTTACAAGGCATGAGAATGTAAACATTGCAAATTATCGCTAATGAGCATGACAAAGATCTCATTATACATCACAAATCGTAAATTTAGCTCGAAATATTTTAGACAAAAACCTGTCATGTCTGTGTGATCATGTTTTCGTTTTGGTCATGTTCGGTTTTGTTTTTGGACTTTTTGTGCACTTTTGTTTTGTCACCATAGCAACCATTAGTTTTCACCTGTCACGTCACGCACCTGTTTCACGTTTTGAGTCACGCACCTGTTTTCGTTAATCATGTCTATAGTATTTAAGTTCATTGTTTTCAGTTTGTCGTTCTGACGACATCCCGCATTTGTACTCTCCACACACCCTTATGACCCTTGCTGCGCTTTTTCATGCCGTTTTTTCATCCAAGTAAGTTTTCTTTATTCATGCCATAGTTTGCAAGTTTTGTTTAATTGTTCATAGTTTCTGCCAATGTGCAAGTTCTGTGTTTATAGTCTAGTTTTGTACCTCCGCCCCTGTGCGCGCCTTTTGTTTGATCCTTTTCTTTGTAGTTATAGTGTTTGAATAAATCATGTATTTACCTTCACGCCACATCTGGTCCAATTCACTTGCACCTCGGGAGAACAAACCAAGCCAAAGTCCAAGTCTTGACAGATGTCGTCAGCACGACAAACTGAAAACAATGAACTTAAATACTATAGACATGATTAACGAAAACAGGTGCGTGACTCAAAACGTGAAACAGGTGCGTGACGTGACAGGTGAAAACTAATGGTTGCTATGGTGACAAAACAAAAGTGCACAAAAAGTCCAAAAACAAAACCGAACATGACCAAAACAAAAACATGATCACACGGACATGACAAAACCAAGTTTCAAAAGTTCAACTTATGATACATACCGGCGATGCAACCTTCAACAAAAGATATATGCAGTATTTCTTCAAAAAGAACCACCATAAAGTACGTGCTGGCACCGTAGATTTCTCTGCTTGGCTTATGCAACTTCCGGTCAATAAAGTTTGATTCAAAGCACCGTATTTTTCGGACTATAAGTCGCAGTTTTTTTCATAGTTTGGCCTGGGGGTGCGACTTATACTCAGGAGCGACTTATGTGTGAAATTATTAACACATTACCGTAAAATATCCAATAATATTATTTAGCTCATTCATGTAAGAGACTAGACGTATAAGATTTCATGGGAATTAGCGATTAGGAGTGACAGATTGTTTGGTAAACGTATAGCATGTTCTATATGTTATAGTTATTTGAATGACTCTTGCCATAATATGTTACGTTAACATACCAGGCACGTTCTCAGTTGGTTATTTATGCCTCATATAACATACACTTATATACCTGCCAACTACTCCGGTTTTCCCGTAATTAGTACGGTTTTCATCAACCTATTCCGGGTTATGGTTGCAGTGATAAAAAATACGGTTTTTCATTAATTAAAAAACAAATTAAAAAAAAAAGTTTTATTCACGAAATCGCGTAACAACAATGACAATCAACACTGCTTCCCGTAACTTCCTATCGAGCCATTCCGAATGCCATGCGCGAGGCTATTTATAGCACCGCTGCCAAGCACGAGGCACCAGTTGCCATTGTTTCCAAACGAGCGAACGATCATGGAATCAGCCGGAGAAAAATCGCAAACGAGTCTTAAACCGAAAAGAAAACTGCAGTCATTCCGTGAAGAATATTCAAAAGCCTATCCGGGAATAATTATCCGTTCCAAAAAGGGTGAAAATTACGCGAATTGCACCTTGTGCAGACAAGATTTTTCGATCGGACACGGAGGAATTAGCGATGTAAAAGACCACGTTGGGACAAAAAAACACAAGTCTAATGCCGTTGCTAGCGATACAAGTGGAAAACTTTCAAAGTTTTTCGGATTTTAGCCACAAAAAGGTAATGACACCAATGTTATCTATTGGAATTGTTTAGTACTGTTATACTGTTAAAAGTGTTTATACTATTTATGCTTTCAAGTCCAAGTTGAAGAAATCTTGTTAAATGTTGACAGCATAATTACCAAAATACAGAAGTATGTCCTTAATATTTTTGCAGTGCTATTTCTGTTGAAAAGTTAAAATGATTACATTAGAGATGTGATGTGCCACTTTTCAAGTGTCTGATGGCTTAAATTAATGTTCATTAATTTTTCATATTTTGAATTCTTTTGAAAGGCTTACAAAAAAACTACATTTGAATTGTAATTCCATGCTATTGACAGGACTATTAATTTTAATGAAGTTAGCTTACCATGTTTACAGTATGATAATTGTGATAGAAATGTGAATTTTAGGCACAGAATATTTTTTACAATTGAACAAGGCAGTAGATTATACAAGTTTGGACAGAAAGTTAATAATGACACCAATTTTTTTTTAATGGAATTGTTTAGTACTGTTTTACCATTTGTTTACTGTAAAAAGTGTTTATACTGTTTATACTTTTAATTAACAAATTGAAGTCTTGTGAAAGGTTGACAGGATAACTGGCATTAACTGTCAAAATAATTTCAAACTATTGAAGTTAGCTTACAGAATAAACATGTCAATCAACTCATATGATTTTTGCTGTAATATTTTTGTTTTGAAAAGTCACTGTGACTGATAGAAAAGTGATGGTTTTAGCAACATTTTAACCTGTCTGAATGCTAATAATCATTTTGCAGGTATACACTTATTCAGCCTGTTGTTCACTATTCTTTATTTATTTTAAATTGCCTTTCAAATGTCTATTTTTGGTGTTGGGTTTTATCAAATAAATTTCCCCCAAAAATGTGACTTATATATGTTTTTTTCGTTCTTTATTATGCATTTTTGGCCGTTGCGACTTATACTCCGGAGCGACTTACACTCTGAAAAATACGGTACACACTTCTCAAAGATGTAGTAACTGCCCTGACCACATGATGGCGACAAATACACATGTAATAATGTTAATTAAATAACAAGCAATAAGCACAACACACTTCAACAACAAGAGTTTACAACTTTTAGTTGTAACGGAACAGCGCTATTACAACTTTGGTTCTTTTGCTGCTGTGTTTGCGCTAATATATGTGGTTAAACCATACTTGCCAACCATGAGACCTCCGATTTCGGGGGGTGGGGTTGCGGGGGGCGTGGTCGGGGGTGTGGCGGGGGGCGTGGTTAAGAGGGGAGGAGTATATTTACAGCTAGAACACCCCAAGTCAAGTATTTCATATATATATATATATATATATATATATATATATATATATATATATGTATGTATGTATGTATGTATGTATGTATATATATATATATAAGAAATACTTGACTACTTGACTTTCAGTGAATTCTAGCTATATATATATATATATTATTATATATATATATATATATATATATATATATATATATATATATATATATATATATATATATATATATATATATATATATATATATATATATATAAAAGAAATACTTGAATTTCAGTGTTCATTTATGTACACATATACACACACATAACACTCATCTACTCATTGTTGAGTTAAGGGTTGAATTGTCCATCCTTGTTCTATTCTCTGTCACTGTTTTTCTAACCATGCTGAACACCCTCTCTGATGATGCATTCTGCTTCGTCTCCTTGTTGTGTGCGCAGTTGTGCACTGCACTCTCTAAAAGCCATAGATGTTAATGTCACATATGCATGTACAGTAGATGGCAGTATTGTCCTGTTTAAGAGTGTCACAACATTGCTGTTTACGGCAGACAAACTGTTTTACGGTAGACGAAAACGTGACTGCTGTTGTTGTGTGTTGTTGCCGTGCTGGGAGGACGTTAATGAAACTGCCTAACAGTAAACCTGGAGGGGGCGTGGCCTCCAGCTCCGCCTGAATTTCGGGAGATTTTCGGGAGAAAATTTGTCCCGGGAGGTTTTCGGGAGAGGCGCTGAATTTCGGGAGTCTCCCGGAAAATCCGGGAGGGTTGGCAAGTATGGGTTAAACCGAGAGAGGCACATTTTCCGTTCTACTTGTTCAAGTACCCACCATTATTGAAAATTAAAAACGTAACTTGTCATTTTAAAATGTGAATGGTGATACATACTGTATGTAGCATACACCTTCATCGCCTCTACTTCCAAGAACAAGAAGCATCAACTCCCAGTGGGAGCCTCACGTTTCGGCACCGCTAGTCACCCGGATCAGGTCCACCCTCCCCCGCCTCTCGTCCCTGTCTTGTTCCTGACTCCTTTTTTAACTGTTAATTCCTGTCTTCCGATGGCTGGGACAGCTTCATTAATCACTGCCTTGCTCTAATGAATTGACCAGGCGAGGTTGCTATTGATCCCTGGGGTATCAGACGCCCCTCTCTGTGAAGTCTAATACCCCTCATGGATCAAACAGGAAGCAATATACATTGAAAGTGTTGGGGGTTTTTCTCGCTTAAAAAGTTTGAGAAGGTCAGTCTAAAGTATTTACATCCTCCTCTTCCTCGTCTCTAACTTTAGCTAGTTTTATTGCCACACGTTCATTTTGTGTTATTTTCTTGTTTGTCTTAAATGAGAGGACAGCTTATTAGTCTTCCTCAACTACCCAGTATCAATCAATCAATGTTTATTTATATAGCCCTAAATCACAAGTGTCTCAAAGGGCTGCACAAGCCACAACGACATCCTCGGTACAGAGCCCACATAAGGGCAAGGAAAAACTCACCCCAGTGGGACGTCGATGTGAATGACTATGAGAAACGTTGGAGAGGGCCGCATATGTGGGTAACCCCCCCCCCCCCCCCCCCCCCCCCCTCTAGGGGAGACCGAATGCAATGGATGTCGAGTGGGTCTGGCATAATATTGTGAGAGTCCAGTCCATAGTGGATCCAACATAATAGTAAGAGTCCAGTCCATAGTGGGGCCAGCAGGAAACCACCCCGAGCGGAGACGGGTCAGCAGTGCAGAGATGTTACCAACCGATACACAGGCGAGCGGTCCACCCCGGGTCCAGACTCTGGACAGCCAGCACTTCATCCATGGCCACCGGACCTGTGTGTCTCCCCCTCCACAAGGGATAGGGGGAGCAGAGGAGAAAGGAAAAGAAACGGCAGATCAACTGGTCGAAAAAGGGGGTCTATTTAAAGGCTAGAGTATACAAATGGGTTTTAAGATGGGACTTAAATGCTTCTACTGAGGTAGCATCTCTAATTGTTACCAGGAGGGCATTCCATAGTACTGGAGCCCGAATAGAAAACGCTCTATAGCCCGCAGACTTTTTTTGGGCTCTGGGAATCACTAATAAGCCGGAGTTCTTTGAACGCAGATTTCTTGCCGGGACATATGGCACAATACAATCGACAAGATAGGCTGGAGCTAGACCGTGTAGTATTTTATACGTAAGTAGTAAAACCTTAAAGTCGCATCTTAAGTGCACAGGAAGCCAGTGCAGGTGAGCCAGTATAGGCGTAATATGATCAAACTTTCTTGTTCTTGTCAAAAGTCTAGCAGCCGCATTTTGTACCAATTGTAATCTTTTAATGCTAGACATAGGGAGACCCGAAAATAATACGTTACAGTAGTCGAGACGAGACGTAACGAACGCATGAATAATGATCTCAGCGTCGCTAGTGGACAAAATGGAACGAATTTTAGCGATATTACGGAGATGAAAGAAGGCCGTTTTAGTAACACTCTTAATGTGTGACTCAAAGGAGAGAGTTGGGTCGAAAATAATACCCAGATTCTTTACCGAGTCGCCTTGTGTAATTGTTTGGTTGTCAAATGTTAAGGTGGTATTATTAAATAAATGTCGGTGTCTAGCAGGACCGATAATCAGCATTTCCGTTTTCTTGGCGTTGAGTTGCAAGAAGTTAGCGGACATCCATTGTTTAATTTCATTAAGACACGCCTCCAGCTGACTACAATCCGGCATGTTGGTCAGCTTTAGGGGCATGTAGACTTGGGTGTCATCAGCATAACAGTGAAAGCTAACACCGTATTTGCGTAAGATGTGGCCTAGCGGCAGCATGTAAATACTAAAGAGTGCAGGGCCAAGAACCGAACCCTGAGGAACTCCGCACGTTACCTTAACATAGTCCGAGGTCACATTGTTATGGTAGCCTTTCTAAATGTTTTTGCTTCCAACTATGACCATGACACCTTTTTCAGTTGTCTTCTTCTGGGTCTCCCGGACTTGTCAATGTACTATTTAATACTTGACAGAGACTTTAGCTCAGTGGTTCTTAACCTGGGTTCGATCGAACCCCAGGTGTTCGGTGGAGCCTCCGCCGCGGAGGTCAAGACACACCCGACTCATCGTGTAAATAAAAACTTCTCCCTATTGTCGTATTACGGATACGGCAACAGCAGAAGTCACACTGGTTTTCAGGTGTGTAATTTGTTGTGAGTTCATGTACTGTGTTGGTTTTGTTCTTTGAACAGGGTGATGTTCATGCATGGTTCATTTTGTGCACCAGTAAAAAAAACATATAACTTTGTCTTGAATTTGAAAAGAAAAACATTTTATTTTTCACTAAAGAAGGGTTCGGTGAATGCGCATATGAAACTGGTGGGGTTCGGTACCTCCAACAAGGTTAAGAACCACTGCTTTAGCTTTTGGCTCTATTCACAGCTTGATCGCTCATCACCCAAAACTTGCCCACCATCAAGGTCTGCCAAGGTAATTCAGTCTTTTATGGAATAATTTTCTGTTTCAGATGTCTGGCGATTTTACAATCCCTGCTAGAAGGCAATACTTTTTCTTCTCTAACTTTTACACTCCTTTAACCCAATGTGATAATGCTATCTGAGGTTAAGCCAATCAGTAGCCACTAGAGGTATAATGGGGCACAAACATCGGTTTAGAGGTCACGGTTCGGTTCATTTTCGGTACAGTAAGAAAAAAACAAAATATACATTTTTGGGTTATTTATTTACCAAATTTGCAAAATTTTCCACCAAAAATATTTTTCTTAGTGGAATATTTGATGTGAAGTAATCGAAACCTTGGATAGGTCAATAATTCATAATAACATTTGTAGCTGCTGACAGAAGCACATTGTATATATGTTATATAATTTCATAGTTGGTTAGAGTAAATAAATACCATGTATAAATATAAGTTCATATTTACATTTAATGTGATTAAAAATTAATTTTCTTTGGTAATTTCATGCAAGTATAAGTTAACTTTATTTTGTTACAAAACTCATGTAAATTGGAGAGGAACATATTTTTTGTTCCGGTTTGGTCACATTGTTGGGGGGACAATTAATATGTGACGGAATAAGAGAAGCAGCATGAGACAGCAAACATATGATGGAAGAGGTTAATGGAGTCTCGGCTTGAAAAGAAACTTTATTCCCTCGGAGTTTGTGAGGCCAATGAGGTATGATTCTTTCTGATATGTATGTGAAATCAATGTGTTTTATGTTATTGGATGTCAGACTAATTGTAAGTTCTGTTTTTCTTATTTATTAGTTCGGACGGCATTATTTTGGCATTGTGTTGGCATCGTTGTTACGAGGAGAAGGCGTGGCTGAAAATAAATGTCTGTTTGAGAAAACGAACAACTTGAGCCTTGATTAAGACCTCGGAGGGAGTAACAACATTGACTTTGATTCAATATTATGTTTTGAGCAATGACAGTTTGGAAGAAAAAAAAAACAGCTTTGTTTTATTAGTCAACATTGCGACTTTTTCTAAATTACATTTCACCTTTAAGCTTTTTTATTTCACTTTTGTTATGTTTTTGTTTATTTTAATAGTATTTTTCGAATGTGCCGTGGGCCTTTTAAAACATTAGCTGTGGGCCGCAAATGGCCTCCAGGGCACACTTTTGACACCCCTGCTATAGATAATAAAAAATGAAATCTGATAAATCTATGGATAAAAAGCAAAGCCTGGCGACGCATGCGCGTTTATCATAACTCTCTCTCTCTCTTTCTGTCTCTGCCCCTCCCTCACGAATGCTGCTGCGTGCACAATTTGTTTTGTTTTTAACCCCTTCTTAACCCTGAACGTACATTGAAAATACACGCAACGTTAACTCAAAATGCCGGACATTTGAGGCATTTAAGAAACTCCGCCCTGACAGCTCCGCAAAAGAGGACATGTCCGGTGAAAAGAGGACGTATGGTCAGTCTATCGTAGCACGTTAGCTGCTAGCATGCCGTGAGTTGTGCATCGGTCTGCATTGTTTACACAACGTGTGTTACGCTACTTAATACTTAATGCTGCCCTCTGGGAAGCGCTACAGGTGCATTAAAACCAAAACAAACAGGCTAAAGAACAGCTTCTTCCCCAGGGCCATAACCATCCTGAACGGACTGCCCCATTGTCCCTCATAA
>NC_084555.2:8960000-8990000 GCF_033978685.3 Nerophis lumbriciformis | reverse complement strand
CCCGCATCACCTTCACAGAATAGAGAAATCCAATATGAATGGCTGTCATTATTGCAAGGACGGATGGAGAAAGACGAGGTGAGCCCAGGCGAAAAGGACTAGGAAACAAAGGAAAGAAAGGTGGAAAGGATAAAAATCTATATCCATGCCCTCTAATGTTCCACAGATAAGCACCAGAGTTGGTTCTTTTCAGAGTCGTCTCAGCTAAGACGTCAATAAAACATAAAAAATAATCAGCCGTCCCCAGGGCAGAAGTGTTCACCTTACAGTCTGCATCCGTCACCGATTAGTTGAGTGGAAATTGCACATTTAAGATAGTTGAATGCTGGGATGACTTCGAGGCAGGAAGGGAAATGGTCTGCGAAAGACAATAAAGACCATCGTTGGGGAGGAAGAAGGAAAGCACATGTGGAAAATACTGTCATTCTGTGTTTATTTTCACACAATGATGTCACTTCCTTAACAAAGGCAAACATTGCCGTGGCGAAGTTTAGTAAAAGACAAAAGGGCATACCATTGACTAAACCGTTTTTTGTGAGGTGTGAGGTGCTACTACCATGGTGGAACCTCGATTTAGGAACTGAATTGGTTCTTGAGCAGGGATCGTAAATCAAAAAGTTCATATAGTGAAGCAAATGAGAAACAATGTAAATATAAATAATGGGCTCCAGCCTCGACATAAGTCTCTGTTTTAAAGTTAAAGTTAAAGTACCAATGATTGTCACACACACACTAGGTGTGGCGAAATTATTCTCTGCATTTGACCCATCACCCTTGATCACCCCCTGGGAGGTGAGGGGAGCAGTGGGCAGCAGCAGTGGCCACGCCCGGGAATCATTTTTGGTGATTTAACCCCCAATTCCAATCCTTGATGCTGAGTGCCAAGCAGGGAGGTAATGGGTCCCATTGTTATAGTCTTTGGTATGACTCGGCCGGGGTTTGAACTCACAACCTACCGATCTCAGGGCGGACATTCTAACCACTAGGCCACTGAGTAGGTTTAGTGAACGTTTGTACACTTTGAACACAATATAAAGTGCTTTTACTTACTTAGACTTAGTTCCTCTCGTTCCTATTGGAACATTGGGCGACGAGTCCCCTCCATTTTCTCCGGTCTCTGGCGACTCTTCTTGCGCCGTGCCAGCTGACACCCATCGCCCTTAGGCATGCTTGCCAATCTTGAGACCTACGAATTCGGGAGATTGGGGTAGAGGGGTGGGGTTGGGGGGGGGGGGGGTTTGGTGGTAGCGGGGGTGTATATTGTAGCCCGGAAGAGTTAGAGATGCAAGGGATTCTGGGTATTTGTTCTGTTGTGTTTATGTTGTGTTACGGTGCGGATGTTCTCCCGAAATGTGTTTGTCATTCTTGTTTGGTGTGGGTTCTGTTGCGTTTGGACCAGTTGTTCCTCCCAGGGAATTCAAGTTTCTGGTCGCTCCCAAGCTCTTTACGACACTTAAAGCTGAGTAGAAGAACCACCAGAGACAGAATAGGTATTTTGTAATATATTTGCAAAGCTTTGTAAATATAATGAGACCAGTCCAGCATAGAACATTCAATCGCGCAGCTAAGATTGTTTGATCTAAAATATGGAAACCTTCTATTCTATAAAGTCTCTCTCCCTCCCACCCTCGCTGTCTTGTCTTTCCAGCCCAAACATATGCCCATTGTCCTCCGCAGCTGGACACAAGAAGAGATAAAAGAAGGAGTATCTCTCCTCCTTACATTCCATAGTCAAGGTTAGCACACAGTATTTGCAGACAACCAAAAGACCACAATTGGAAGAAAAACACTAGCTGTTGTGTAATATGATTATGAAAATAAAGAAGTAACACTTAAATACGGATATATGTAAATATCTGCCTCCGACAGATCACAGTGTGGAGCATATTTGTAACAGTGTTAAAGTTGTTTATACGGCCACCCTCAGTGTGACCTGTATGACTGTTGATCAAGTATGTCTTGCAGTCACTTTCGTGTGTATGCAGAAGCTGCATACAATATGTGACTGGGCCGGCACGCTGGTTGTATGGTGAAAAAGCGGACGCGTCGACAGGTTGTAGAGGACGCTAAAGGCACGCCCTTAATATTGTTGTCCGGGTGAAAATCGGGAGAAATTCGGGAGAATGGTTGCCCCAGTAGAGTTTTTGGGAGGGGCACTAAAATTCGGGAGTCTCCCGGAAAAATCGGGAGGGTTGGCAAGTATGCCCTTAGGTCTTCCTTGGCTGTCTGTCTCCACGTCTTCTTCGGCCTCCCTTTCTTCCTTTTATCGCCTTCTGGCATCCAGTCCATTGCCACACTTGCCGGTCTCTCTCTTGGCAGTCTGAGTACGTGCCCCCATCATTCTCCTTCTCCTTTCGGAGACAATGTCAGACAGTGCTGCCACACCTGCCCTTCTCATCACCTCCTCGTTGGAGATGTGGTCTCTCCAGGAGATCTTCAGGATGGATCTGAGGCATCGTCCGTGGAAGACATCCATCTTGTTGGTGATACTGGCTGTCTTCATTCACGTCTCACAGGCGTAGGTTGCTGTTGGTATGACCACTGACATGCAGAGGCGTAGCTTGATGGCCGTTGTGTTGGCTTTGGACGACTAGATGTTTCGGAGCCATTAGAACACTGTTGCCAATTCTGTTACTGATGTCTTTCTCCACGTCTCCTGTATTTGAGATGTTACTTCCAAGATAGGTGAAGTCGTCAACATACTCTACGTCATGTTCGTCTATAGTGAGTGGTGGAAAGTCTTGTATTTGTCCAACGGCCATGGCCTTGGTCTTTTCTTGGCTTATCCGTAGTCCGACTTTTTATCCGTGCTCATGGGGATTGTTGGTCATCTCTTGGAGTGCACGCTGGAGTATGGCTAACCAGAGCCAGGTCATCCGCAAAGTCTAGGTCGGTCAATCTGCCCCCTCCCCACTTGATGAAAAAGTTTTCCCAGGGTGACGGACTTCTTCATCACAAAGTCGATGACAATTATGAACAGCAATGGCGATAGGATGCAACCCTGCCTCACACCGGTTACAATGTCGGAGTCATTGGCTGTGCCGTTGTTAGTTCTGATATTACACTGCCCATACCTATGCTCCTGCAAAGGCTGTGCTACTGGCTGCAAAGCATTGCACTTTCAAATACAACAATGAATAGAGGAGTGTTATGTGTGTGTATATGTGTAAATAAATGAACACTGAAATTCAAGTATTTGTTTTATTTATATATATATATATATATATATATATATATATATATATATATATATATATATATATATATATATGTATATATATATATATATATATATATATATATTTAGCTAGAATTCACTAAAAGTCAAGTATTTATTTCATTTATATATACATATATATATATATATATATATATATATATATATATATATATACCGTATTTTTCGGAGTATAAGTCGCACCTGCCGAAAATGCATGATAAAGAAAGAAAAAAAACATATATAAATCGCACTGGAGCCCGGCCAAACTATGAAAAAAACTGCGACTTATAGTCCGAAAAACACGGTATATATATATATATATATATATATATATATATATATATATATATATTAGAGATGCGCGGATAGGCAATTATTCAATCCGCAACCGCATCAGAAAGTCGTCAACCATCCGCCATCCACCCGTCTAACATTTAATCAGAACCGCACCCGCCCGTTGTTATATATCTAATATAGACGATGCAAGGCATTAGTGAGGTTATAAAGCTTTTGCCTGTTAAAGAAAGGAGACTGATCCAATGCAGCACAGACATTCAATGCGTGCCACGCTGTCACGACCCAGACGCACACCAGTGCACAATCATATGGGAGCCGCGCTGAGCGCACCTCCAAGCGCGTGGAGGCGCGATGTCCCTCGCACCCACGGCGGCTCCACCCGGGCTCGCGCCCGAGGCTTCAGCGCGCACCGCGGCGGCCATCCTACTCGTTCCGGCCTAGCCCTCGTGGCTCTCGCTGCCGGCGACGGCCGGGTATGGGCCCGACGCTCCAGCGCCATCCATTTTCAGGGCTAGTTGATTCGGCAGGTGGGTTGTTACACACTCCTTAGCGGGTTCCGACTTCCATGGCCACCGTCCTGCTGTCTATATCAACCAGGGTGAGCCCCACCCCTTTCGTGAGCGCACTGCGCGCGGAGTGACCCCTGTTACGCGCCCCCGGCAACAGGGGTGGCGGGCAGGTAAGCTGCGCGGGCGGAGCGCGCGGAGTGACCCCTGTTACGAGCTCCCGGCCACGGGGGTGGCGGGCAGGTAAGCTGCTTACCTGCTGCGCGTGACGAAGGCGGACGAGGCGGGGTGTCGGTGCGGTGGGCGCGGTGGTGACCCTGGACGTGCGTCGGGCCCTTCTCGCGGATCACCTCAGCTATGGCTCCCGGTGGGGCCCTCTCGGGGGAAGGGGCCTCGGTCCCGGACCCCGGCGAGGCGTCCCTTCTCCGCTCCGTAAAAGTGTCCATCTCTTTTTTTTTCTTCTTCTGTTGTGGCATATGCTGCAGGTGCCTGCTCGTTTTTCGTATGTGGGTAACAACATTTAACTATGTATATATATTTCCGAATTGGTTTAACTGCCACCCGCCTGAATCTATTTAAAATCTAATTTTTTTTTATTTCAACCGCCCGACCCGACTCGTGGACAAAATCTTTTTTTTTTTTATTTCAACCGCCCGATCCGCGGATTATCCGCGGATCGGGCGGTTGTGTCCGCAAACCGCGCATCTCTAATATACATATATATATATATATATATATATATATATATATATATATATACATATATATATATATATATACATATATATATATATATATATATTTTTTTTTTTACATATATATAAATAAAATAAATACTTGACTTTTAGTGAATTCTAGCTATGTGTATATATATATATATATATATATATATATATATATATATATATATATATATATATATATATACTGTATTTTTCGGACTATAAGTCGCAGTTTTTTTCATAGTTTGGCCGGGCTCCAGTGCGATTTATATATGTTTTTTTCCTTCTTTATCATGCATTTTCGGCAGGTGCGACTTATACTCCGGTGCGACTTATACTCCGAAAAATACGGTGTGTATATATATATATATATATATATATATATATATATATATATATATATATATATATATATATATATATATAAGAAATACTTGAATTTCAGTGAATTCCAGCCATAAATATACATCTTAACCCCGCTCCCCCGAACCCCCCCCACCAAAAAAAAACCCAAATCTCCCGAATTTGGAGGTCTCAAGGTTGGCAAGTATGGTCACGACCGCTGTGTCTTGGGCTAGACACTTCACCCCCCCTTGCTCCCAGTGGCACCTACACTGTGCAGGACTCCCTTGAAAAAGAGATTCTCTATTTTTTTTTTTTTTTTAATTTATTATCCAATCAACAAAACAATACACAACAATGCAATCTAATTCTAAAACCAAACCCGTCCCAGCAACATTCAGAACAACAATAAACAGAGCAATTGAGAGCAATTGAGGACACACAAATCCAAATGTAGTGAAACAAAAATGAACATGATCGACAACAGAAAAAAGAGATTCTTAATCTCAATGGGACCTTCCTGGGTCAATAAAGGTTACAAAAAAGAGTAAATGTCACGTGTTACTACCCACCTCTGATCTTTTTAATGCGCTGTAACTGACTGCAACTACTACACGAGCACATGACCCCTTTCACCTCTGTGCTGGCCAGGGAGCCAAAGAGCTCAATAAGGAGTAAATAATTAAGATTACAGTATGTTTGCTTTCGTCGTGAGCAAGCATCTGGTGCAAGGCCCTGAAATAAGACGCTCGTGAGCAGGGCAGCTGTGGCATGTGGGTCAATGGTTCCATCACTGGTTCCATCACCGGTTCACCGGGCCTGCAGCTCTGATGGGAGTCTCTCATTAGCGGAAAAAACCCCTGAAGTCTCTCTCCTCTGACATAGAAATTGGTGTTTATTGAAATAATGTCTTTGTGCCAATTATCTGACACGTCCCTATGAGTCACCGGAGAAACATTCGGTTTTTGGCATGTTTGGAAGCACAGAAAGAGACTTTTAATTCATTTCAGAGGTGTCGAAACAAAAAACTGCACACTTAGCGGGGTTACAGAGGAATTCATTTATACGGATCGAAAGGGCACGGGATTTTGCAATGCATTGTGGGTACCAGGTAGGCATTTTTGCTGGACGTAGGTTTTGTTTACATGGCTGTACTGGACCCGCAGTAATGTGAGAATGAGCAACAAACTGGGTGAATATGGATTATAGGAAATTTAAAAAAACAAGGATCGCACTGAGACAAAGTGTACCCTACTCCAAAGGATCGCTACCTCAAAGAAATATCCATCCATCCATTTTTTACCAAATATGTTGAGCATATTAGCACATCCAATGGACAAGAAATGTGCGTAAGTTGCCGCCATTGTCTAAGCCAAACTTGTATGTATTATTAGGTCCATCACTGCTAAATATTATAAACTTATCACTTTCCTCTGGCACTGTTCCCCTAGCATTCAAGAAAGCGGTTATTCATCCTCTGCTCAAAAGACCTAACCTTGATCCTGACCTCATGGTAAACTACCGACCGGTGTCCCACCTTCCCTTTATTTCGAAAATCCTCGAAAAAATTGTCGCACAGCAGCTAAATGAACACTTAGTGTCTAACAATCTCTGTGACTCTCTTTTCAAGTTTCAGGGCAAATCACTCTACGGAGACAGCCCTCGCAAAAATGACTAACGATCTACTGCTAACGATGGATTCTGATGCGTCATCTATGTTGCTGCTTCTTGATCTTAGCGCTGCTTTCGATACCGTCGATCATAATATTTTATTAGAGCGTATCAAAACACGTATTGGTATGTCAGACTTAGCTTTGTCGTGGTTTAACTCTTATCTTACTGACAGGATGCAATGCGTCTCCCATAATAATGTGACCTCGGACTATGTTAAGGTAACGTGCGTAGTTCCTCAGGGTTCGGTTCTTGGCCCTGCACTCTTTAGTATTTACATGCTGCCGCTAGGCGACATCATATGCAAATACGGTGTTAGCTTTCATTGTTATGCTGATGACACCCAACTCTACATGCCCCTAAAGCTGACCAACACGCCGGATTGTAGTCAGCTGGAGGCGTGTCTTAATGAAATTAAACAATGGATGTCCGCTAACTTCTTGCAACTCAACGCCAAGAAAACGGAAATGCTGATTATCGGTCCTGCTAAACACCGACATTTATTTAATAATACCACCTTAACATTTGACAACCAAACAATTACACAAGGCGAATCAGTAAAGAATCTGGGTATTATCTTCGACCCAACTCTCTCGTTTGAATCACACATTAAGAGTGTGACTAAAACGGCCTTCTTTCATCTCCGTAATATCGCTAAAATTCGTTCTATTTTATCCACTAGCGACGCTGAGATCATTATTCATGCGTTCGTTACGTCTCGTCTCGACTATTGTAACGTATTATTTTCGGGGCTCCCTATGTCTAGCATTAAAAAATTACAGTTGGTACAAAATGCGGCTGCTAGACTTTTGACAAGAACAAGAAAGTTTGATCATATTACGCCTATACTGGCTCACCTGCACTGGCTTCCTGTGCACTTAAGATGTGACTTTAAGGTTTTACTACTTACGTATAAAATACTGCACGGTCTAGCTCCGTCCTATCTTGTCGATTGCATTGTACCATATGTCCCGGCAAGAAATCTGCGTTCAAAGAACTCCGGCTTATTAGTGATTCCCAGAGCCCAAAAAAAGTCTGCGGGCTATAGAGCGTTTTCTATTCGGGCTCCAGTACTATGGAATGCCCTCCCGGTAACAATTAGAGATGCTACCTCAGTAGAAGCATTTAAGTCCCATCTTAAAACTCATTTGTATACTCTAGCCTTTAAATAGCCCCCCTGTTAGACCAGTTGATCTGCCGTTTCTTTTCTTTTCTCCTCTGCTCCCCTTTTCCTTGAGGGGGGGGGGGGGGGGGGCACAGGTCCGGTGGCCATGGATGAAGTGCTGGCTGTCCAGAGTCGGGACCCGGGGTGGACCGCTCGCCTGTGCATCGGCAGGGAACATCTCTGCGCTGCTGACCCGTCTCCGCTCGGGATGGTGTCCTGCTGGCCCCACTATGGACTGGACTCTTACTATTATGTTGGATCCACTATGGACTGGACTCTCACAATATTATGTCAGACCCACTCGACATCCATTGCTTTCGGTCTCCCCTAGAGGGGGGGGGGTTACCCACATATGCGGTCCTCTCCAAGGTTTCTCATAGTCATTCACATCGACGTCCCACTGGGGTGAGTTTTTCCTTGCCCGTATGTGGGCTTTGTACCGAGGATGTCGTTGTGGCTTGTGCAGCCCTTTGAGACACTTGTGATTTAGGGCTATATAAATAAAGATTGATTGATTGATTGATTGATGTATTTAAGAATTAAGAATAGTTAAGAATTTCAGAATGCAAAGTGAAGTGGATTATATTTATATAGCGCTTGTCTCTAGTGACTCAATATATATATAGTCTATTAATGCTCATTGTCCGCCTTTCAAATTGTGTGTAATCTAAACTTTAATCTTTCATCTTGTATGTGTCCGAGATGGAGTGAGGATGCTCAGGGCTGTAACCAGGATTTGACAAATACCGAGGTCACAAATACAAAACCCAAAACCAGTGAAGTTGGCACGCTATGTAAATGGTAAATACAAACAGAATACAATGATTTGCAAATCCTTTTCAACCTATATTCAATTGAACAGAATGCAAAGACAATATATTTAATGTTCAAACTGATAATTTTTTTTTTTTTTTTTTAAATAATCATTAACCTCTTAAGGCCCAGGCTGTTTGTTTACATGCTTTGTTTTAATTTCTCTTTGCTATTTGGTGTTTTAATTTCTCTTTGCTATTTGGGCTTATTGGACCTTAATTAGAATACAAACTAAAAATCATCTTTTTATATGATATACTTAGTCCATAAGTACACAAACGTGTACTTCATGTGTAGTGACATGCTAATTTTTATTTTTACACTTTTTTATTTCTCCAAATTCCATTGTATGTTATACTCTTCTGAGACCACCAGATAGCAGTATAAGTGTCCACATAAGCACATAAGACCCCAATTCAATAGTGTACACAATTTTGGAAATAAGAGCTAAAAGGTGCTGTCCACGCATGTATCCACTAAGGCCTTTTGAGGTTTTAACTTAGAATTTCATGGCAAAATGCACAGGGGCATTTTTACCAATGTGTTACATGGCCTTTCCTTTTAACAACACTCAGTAAACGTTTGGGAACTGAGGAGAGCAATTTTTGAAGCTTTTCAGGTGGAATTATTTCCCATTCTTGCTTGATGTACAGCTTAAGTTGTTCAACAGTCCGGGGTTCCCATTGTGGTATTTTAGGCTTCATAATGCGCCACACATTTTCAATGGGAGACAGGTCTGGACTACAGAAAGGCCACTCTTTTACTATGAAGCCACGCTGTTGTAACACGTGACTTGGCATTGTCTTGCTGAAAAAAGCAGGGGCGTCCATGATAACGTTGCTTGGATGGCAACATATGTTGCTCCAAAACCAGTATGTACCTTTCAGCATTAATGGTGCCTTCACATATGTGTAAGTTACCCATGCCTTGGGCACTAATACACCCCCATACCATCAGAGATGCTGGCTTTTGAACTTTGTGGCTATAACAATCCCGATGGTTCTCTTCCTCTTTGATCTGGAGGACACGACGTCCACAGTTTCCAAAAACTATTTGAAATGTGGACTCTTCAGACCACAGAACTCTTTTCCACTTTGCATCAGTCCATCTTAGATGAGCTCGGGCCCAGCGAAGCCGGCAGCGTTTCTGGGTGTTGTTGATAAATGGCTTTCGCTTTGCATAGTACAGTTTTAACTTGCACTTACAGATGTAGCGACAAACTGTAGTTACGGACAGTGTTTTTCTGAAGTGTTCATGAGCCCATGTGGTGATATCCTTTACACACTGATGTCGCTTTTTGATGCAGTACCGCCTGAGGGATCGGAGATCATGGACTTGCCACTTACGTGCAGTGATTTCCCCAGATTCTCTGAACCTTTTGATAATATTACGGACCGTAGATGGTGAAATCCCTAAATTCCTTGCAATAGCTTGCTGAGAAATGTTGTTCTTATACTGTTGGACAACCGATACCGATATCAACCGATACCGATATCAACCGATATATACATTCGTGGAATATACATTATATATTGTATATACATTATTATGCCTAATTTGTACAACCATGTATGGTGAAGATATGGTACTTTTAAAGAAAAATAATACAATAAAATAAGATAAATAAATTAAAAACATTTTATTGAATAAAAAAGAAAGTAAAACAATATAAAAACAGTTACATTGAAACTAGTAATTAATGAAAATGAGTAAAATTAACTGTTAAAGGTTAGTACTATTAGTGGACCAGCAGCACGCACAATCATGTGTGCTTGCGGACTGTATCCCTTGCAGACTGTATTGATATATATTGATATATAATGTAGGAACCAGAATATTAATAACAGAAAGAAACAACCCTTTTGTGTGAATGAGAGTAAATGGGGGAGGGAGGTTTTTTGGGTTGGTGCACTAATTGTAAGTGTATCTTGTGTTTTTTATGTTGATTTAATAAAAAAAATTAAAAAAATTAAAAAAAATTTAAAAAACGATACCGATAATAAAAAAAAAACGATACCGATAATTTCCGATATTACATTTTAAAGCATTTATCTCTAGTTGAAAATGATTTGCAAATAATTGTATTCTGTTTTTATTTACCATTTACACAACGTGCCAACTTCGCTGGTTTTGGGTTTTGTACGTTTGGGGTTATATTTCATATGTCATTCAATAATTTACATTTGACATGCACTTCTTGACACAAAACGAGGGGCCCCCCATGGATAGCGGTTCTGCGTTTAGGTTGGGGCGTCACCTGACTGACATGGCGGTATTACAGGTGAAACCAACATTAATGCATACTTGCCAACCCTCCCGGATTTTCCGGGAGACTCCCGAAATTCAGCGCCTCTCCCGAAAACCTCCCGGGACAAATTTTCTCCCGAAAATCTCCCAAAATTCAGGCACACAATATAAACAGCGTATCTGCCCAATGACGTTATAACTGTAGAATGATCGAGGGCGAGTTCTTGGTTTCTTATGTGGGTTTATTGTTAGGCAGTTTCATTAACGTCCTCCCAGCGCGGTAACAACACACAACAACAGCAGTCACGTTTTTGTCTACTGTAAAGCAGTTCGTCTGCCGTAAACAGCAATGTTGTGACACTCTTAAACAGGACAATACTGCCATCTAGTGCATTTGATGAAAGCACTTTTTGCGTGTCACACAGCAATGTATCATCAGAGAGGGCGTTCAGCATGGTTAGAAAAATAGTGACAAATAGAACAAGGATGGACAATTCAACCCTTAACTCAACAATGAGTAGATGAGTGTTATGTGTGTGTATATGTGTAAATAAATGAACACTGAAATTCAAGTATTTCTTTTATTTATATATATATATATATATATATATATATATACACACACACATATATATATATATATATATATATATATATATATATATGAAATACTTGACTTAGTATTTCTTATATATATATATATATATATATATATATATATATTTATATATATATATATATATATATATATATATATATATATATATATATATATATATATATATATATATATATATATGAAATACTTGACTTGGTGAATCCTAGCTGTAAATATACTCCTCCCCTCTTAACCACGCCCCTCCCCCAACCACGCCCCCTCCCCGCCCCCCACCTCCCGAAATTGAAGGTCTCAAGGTTGGCAAGTATGCATTAATGAGGTCAGTATACTTCAATCTTAACGTTGTGTTGACAGCACATTTTGGATCGGACAATGTTAAAAGTGGACTTATTGTAATTGTGTTGCATTGTCTGGAGTTGCAGCGGGCCGTGCATGACCGAAGATCCTATATTGAGAGAGGATGATCTACTGCATGGTGATGTACAGTGCACGCAGTGTCCCACACAAAGTATGTTTGCAGTCAGTCATGTCATCTTCTTCTTGTCATTTGAAGAAATACCGAGGACATAACCTCGGTGTCCTCAATGGTAGTTACGACCATGATGGTGCCAGCTTCTTTTCACAAGCAGGATTCCCTGAAAAAAAACCAGTCACATTATTTCTTTGAAATACTTTGATCATTGTGCGACTTCTCCGAAAATAACCCAAACTTAAGGAAAACAGACAAGATTTTTTCCAAAATAGTCTGCGTTGTTTGTCCACCGCAGCTCGCTACAGCCTACTAAAGGCTACGTGTGAAACTGAATAAAACATGTTTTGATTCAGACTTACCAGTGTGAAAATGCAGTAAACACACCAATATGTCATGTCTGATTGTCTCGCGGCTGCATTGATTGATTGATTGAGACTTTTATTAGTAGATTGCACAGTACAGTACATATTCCGTACGATTGACCACTAAATGGTAACACCCGAATATGTTTTTCAACTTGTTTAAGTCGGGGTCCACGTTAATCAATTCATGCAATCTGATACGATTTCTTTAATACGCTAGAAATGAGAAAGATCTCACCGAATCCTTTTTTTTCTTCCTGAAGCAATCATGACGACGATTGTGTGTTGGCGGTTAAAGGCCTACTGAAATGCGATTTTCTTATTCAAACGGGGATAGCAGGTTCATTCTATGTGTCATACTTGATCATTTTGCGATATTGCCATATTTTTGCTGACAGGATTTAGTAGAGAACATAAAATGTATTCATCTTTTTTTCTTTTGTTTCAGGTAATGACATAAACAAGTACAAGGTAGACAACACATAAAAATATGAATTAATATAATGCAAAAGGTAATGTACAGTATGTAAACATGATGATCCAGTTTTGCCTGAAAGGAGGTGGGAAGAAGATAACTTATTTAATTAATCCCACCCCCAGTTCTACATTCAGTGATAAATACATTGAGTTTCACTCTTACTTTGTTCAAGGATTATAATACAAATGTTGCATCATGGTGGCATTACCAAAGGTAACAATAATTATTACACCGTAATAAATAACAATGGAAGAATGAACAATACCAACAATGGTAATGGACAAAATACCAACAATGGTAATAGACAACATAGCAATAATGGTAATGGACAAAATACCAACAATGGTAATAGACAACATAGCAATAATGGTAATGGACAAAATACCAACAATGGTAATAGACAACATAGCAATAATGGTAATAGACAACATAGCAACAATGGTAATGGACAAAATACCAACAATGGTAATAGACAACATAGCAATAATGGTAATGGACAAAATACCAACAATGGTAATAGACAACATAGCAACAATGGTAATGGACAAAATACCAACAATGGTAATAGACAACATAACAATAACGGTAAGGAAACATTGAGCACTGTCATGTCCAGGGGCGCCACAAGGGATTTTGGGCCCCATGAAAAGAATCTTTACAGGGCCCCCAACACAGTGTCATTATTTTTTCTGTATTATAATTGCATCATCATTAGGGGCCTCTCTGGGCCCCCCTCCATCATGGGCCCCTAGAATCTGTCTCCTTTACCCCCCCTTTTCGGCGCCCCTGGTCATGTCTGTGTGATCATGTTTTGTTTTAGTCATGTTCGGTTTTGTTTTTGGACTTTTTGTGCACTTTTGTTTAGTTTTTGTCACCATAGCAACCATTAGTTTTCACCTGTCACGTCACGCACCTGTTTCACGTTTTGAGCCACGCACCTGCTTTCAATAATCATGTCTATAGTATTTAAGTTCATTGTTTTCAGTTTGTCGTTCTGACGACATCTTGCATTTATGCTCTACACACTCTTCATCCTCTTAGATCATGCTTCATGTCCCATGCCAAAGTAAGTTTTTTTTCCAGGTTTATAGTCGTTTTGGTTTCATAGTTTGTTCTCCGCCATTGTGCGCGCCTTTTGTTTACTTCCTTTTTTTTTGTAGTTATAGTGTTTAAATAAATATGTACTTACATTCCCGTCTCGCCCGAGCCAACTTTCCGTTGCATCCCGGAAAAGCAAACACCCAGGACCAAGTCATGACAAGCACATGTTAACACTTTGAGACAGAGTACAACAGCAAGTCAATTTAAAGACCCTCATCTCTATATTTGAACCAGACCCCATGTTTGTACAATAGTTTAAATCGATTAATAGTTTGGCATTGCTTGTGTTGTAAGTCCAGTTTGTTCCAGAGTTTTACTCCGCATACAGACACACAAAAAGGTTTTACGAGTGGTTTGAGCTCTCGGCAATGAGAAATATCCAAAGCCTCTCAAGTTATGAGCCTGCACTTGTGTTATAAAAAAACCGTTGTAGATTAGGCGGCAATGGTTTGTTAAATGCTTTATATAAAATTATTGATGCATTATATTTAACAAGATCATCAAATTTGAGCAACTTTTATTGCATAAACAGAGTACTTCTGGTTAATACTGCCATGCTTTTGCGTTAAGGCTTACATTGCAGTGAACAGGAAGTCAATTTGTGCACGTTTTAATGCTCTGTAACTAGACAGTAGTTATTATGTATGATATTGATTTCAATTAACGGTTCGATACCTGCAAAAAAAAATAAAAACATCTAAAATCTCCGATATCAGCGGTCAGATACAATCAGTCCTGCTTGTGCAAAGCTGGACAGCCAGTTAACATCTCAATGTCCTCTAATAAACACACAAGGTTGGTCTTTTCTTCTATTTTAGTGAAGTCATTTCCAAAAGGTAAACATGGTAGCATTGGCGGGCCGTCAGGTCGTCCAAGGTCTTCTACACTGGCCTAAAATAAATCATGATCATAACATTTATGATCATGATGAAATAAAAATAAAATAACTAAATGAAATTAACTTTTATGAATTTATGACATTCATAAAAGTTCATTGAATTTTATGTTCCATCCATCCATCCATCTTCTTCCGCTTATCCGAGGTCGGGTCGCGGGGGCAGCAGCCTAAGCAGGGAAGCCCAGACTTCCCTCTCCCCAGCCACTTCGTCCAGCTCTTCCTGTGGGACCCCGAGGCGTTCCCAGGCCAGCCGGGAGACATAGTCTTCCCAACGTGTCCTGGGTCTTCCCCGCGGCCTCCTACCAGTCGGACGTGCCCTAAACACCTCCCTAGCGAGGCGTTCGGGTGGCATCCTGACCAGATGCCCGAACCACCTCATCTGGCTCCTCTCGATGTGGAGGAGCAGCGGCTTTACTTTGAGCTCCTCCCGGATGGCAGAGCTTCTCACCCTATCTCTAAGGGAGAGCCCCGCCACCCGACGGAGGAAACTCATTTTGGCCGCTTGTACCCGTGATCTTGTCCTTTCGGTCATAACCCAAAGCTCATGACCATAGGTGAGGATGGGAACGTAGATCGACCAGTAAATTGAGAGCTTTGCCTTCCGGCTCAGCTCCTTCTTCACCACAACGGATCGATACAGCGTCCGCATTACTGAAGACGCCGCACCGATCCGCCTGTCGATCTCACGATCCACTCTTCCCTCACTCGTGAACAAGACTCCGAGGTACTTGAACTCCTCCACTTGGGGCAAGATCTCCTCCCCAACCCGGAGATGGGACTCCACCCTTTTACGGGCGAGGACCATGGACTCGGACTTGGAGGTGCTGATTCTCATCCCAGTCGCTTCACACTCGGCTGCGAACAGATCCAGTGAGAGCTGAAAATCCTGGCCAGATGAAGCCATCAGGACCGCATCATCTGCAAAAAGCAGAGACCTAATCCTGCAGCCACCAAACCAGATCCCCTCAACGCCTTGACTGCGCCTAGAAATTCTGTCCATAAAAGTTATGAACAGAATCGGTGACAAAGGGCAGCCTTGGCGGAGTCCGACCCTCACTGGAAAAAATTGTATGTTAAAATTTTATGTTACTTTCCTTAAATATATAAAGGTATTCATAATATTCTCTTTTTTTATTTTATAAACCTTAATTTATAATATGCAACATTTACTAACAAGCAAAGAAATAAACATAATCAAAACAAGTACAGAAACAGTCCAAAACAGCACCAGGGGGTTATAAACTCAATAAAGTAACTAAAATAGAATGCAAAATATATACATGTAACAAAGTGTAAAGCCATAGGCTCACACAAGTTCCGTAAATAATCCAGATTTGGAGCACAGCATCACAGTTTTTTGGTTGTTAAAGCGTTTTAAAGTAAAGTTCTAATTATTTTTTAAGGGAACAAAAAAAATGCCGGGCATTGAGAAACTTACATGGGGCGGCATAGCTCGGTTGGTAGAGTGGCCGTGCCAGCAACTTGAGGGTTGCAGGTTCAATCCCCGCTTCCGCCATCCTAGTCACTGCCGTCGTGTCCTTGGCCTCCAGCTCCGCCTGAATTTCGGGAGATTTTCAGTAGAAAATTTGTCCCGGGAGGTTTTCCGGAGAGGCGCTGAATTTCGGGAGTGTCCCGGAAAATCCGGGAGGGTTGGCAAGTATGCTGAAACTATCCCTTTTTGCACACTTTTGAGGTTTTTGTATAGTATTTCCTCAGCCATTGTCACGTGGTGACATCAATTATTTATTTTATGTAGAAAGAATATGTTTCTATTTTTTGTTTTTCTATTTTATTTATGTTATGCAAATATGTGCTACTTAAACAATTAATTTTCTGTGTTGTTAATACCCATCTTGACTAATTGTGTGACGACCGGGGCGCATGGTGATGCGGGGTTCGTTCTCCCAGGAATGCAGACGGGCGTCAGACACAGCGGGCAGGTAAGAAAGTATTTATTTAATAAATAAATTATACTGGAACAAACAAAAACGTGCTCATAGCACGGAAGGCAAAAACTAAAAGAGCTAGCGTGGGAGCTAGAAGGTAAAAAGGAGCCTAGCGTGGAAGCTAGCAGGTTCAGAGCAGGAAACAAAAGTCGTCATCTGTTGTATGAAAACAAACTAGGAAGCAAGACAGAATGACAGGGAAGGCAGGCTTAAATAATAATGTCAGTGATGACCAACAGGTGCGCGTCGGGAACACACGCGGCAGGTGAAAACAATAAGCAGCCATGGCAACAAACTCAGGTGTACAAACAGGCACTCAAGGAGTCCAAAACTAACAAAAAACACAAGTGCCTCAAAAACGTAAACAAAAATATGATCCGGGCAGCGGATCATAACAAATTGGGTTAATAAAAGTGCCACTGACTGTTTACAGTACAGTTGTCATTCATTTCAATTTCAGTGAATCTCGCTCAAAAATGAATATCTTTTATATAAATATTTTCATCGGAAAATATATCGAGATATGTATCGAATATCGAGTTTAAGTAAAAATATTTTGAGATATACTTTTCCGTCCATATCGCCCAGCCCTAGTTGAAGGTACACTTATTAAAGATTTAAACAACGTCTATCTATCTGCAATGAATTGTGATTAATCTTGAGTTAATTAGGGACAATGCAGTATTTTTTTCATTCATGAAGTTGTCGGAGTGAACAGAAAAATGGATCCACATCCACATCGTGATTCTTATTCATTCTGATTCTAAATCGATTGATCATTTTCAAAAATCAATATTTTTTTTAAATTATGCTTTTTTAAAACACAGTTTTTAGGCCATCTCCATACAACTAGAATTTGTTTTTTTTTAACCTTTAACCTGTTTTGAAAAAGGACGTTATTGACTATGCCGCAGACCACAATGGTGGACGCGCGCACATTTTCAGGACTTATGCAGATCCTAAATACACAACAGAAAGAACCAATAGGGTACAAAAGTTGGTTTTGCATAATATGTCGAAACAAAACACCAGATAATGTCTCCTAATAAGTGCCATTTTGAAATCCTTGTACACACACCATAATAATACTCGAATGTTGAAGCACAGTACGTCTGACTACTGTACCATACTCAAGTGGTAGCTTACCAAAGTTGTACGAAATATTTTGACAGATCGTGTGTAATGTTCTGTATTCTAAATGAAACATCAAAGCTTTGGTCTTCGTCATTTATTGAACAGGTATCACTCAACCTGCAGTCCACACATATCTCTTTATGTGTGACTGCTATCTACTGGTCACACTCATTACACCCGGTACCAAATAAAATTACTTTGAGGTCGGTAAGCACAACCAGAATGCATCCGTACGTTAGGCGCACCGAGTTATAAAGGGGCATTGTTTTTTTTTTTAGAAAATGAAAGGATTTTAAGTGTGCCTTATTGTCCGGGAAAAAACTGTATGCCAAATATTACATTGTGAGAATCAGTTTGAATCTAGAATCATTTTAAATCGAGAATCGATTCTGAATCGTATAGTCACCCCAGGAATGGAAATCGGCTCGAAACGTTAGGCCCCCAAAGATTTACACTTTTGAAGTTATGTTATGTTATGTTATGTTATGTTATGTTATGTTATGTTATGTTATGTTACTTACTGTGCCTTGTATATACATTTTAATTTTAATTTTTAATCTTTAGCTAAGTACTGTGTGACTTGTTGAAGGGTGGACTAGCAAAGTAAGATTTTCATTGTACGGCAAACTGTTTAACTGTGCATATGACAATAAACAATCTTGAATCTTGAATCTTGAATCTTGCACCGTTCCTCCTTGTTATATTCTTTAATTGTCCATCCATTTTCTACCGCTTGTCCCTTTTGGGGGTTGCGGGGGTGCTATCTCAGCTGCATTCGGGCGGAAGGTGGTGTACACCCTGGACAAGCCGCCACCTCATCGCAGGGCTATGAAATACATTTTGCACATGAGTGTTTGTGCCTAAAAAGATGATAATCACAATCAGAAATATCAGAATCAGAAATACTTTATTGATTCCCTGAGGGGAAATTCAGATGAGTTCTAATGATTACTTCTCAATAAAAATGCAAAGTAAATCACTACCATGGCAAAATGGAGTTCCCAGGATGAGACAAGATTAGATCACCTGCTGCAGTGTACTTTATTTAATCCTAAAGTGCAAATTTGAAGGTACTTTTTTAAAATCACAAATGTAATCGATTACTATTCTGTGACAAGACCGTGTTTGACATGTTACACACAAATCAGTGTAGATCTTTAGTGTCAATCTTTCTGTTCTATTTATATTCCCCTTAGGACACATCTGTTCATGCTAGACTCCCCAGGAGACCCACGTTGAACAGTTACACTCTCTCTGGACTGGAAACAGATGTGGTCGAGGTCGGGTGAGCACACAGAGTTTGACTTCACCAGAAATGGTTTTAGTTTATTTGGAATGTGCTTGACAAAAGTTACTTTAATGTATCAGTAAAGTGGAAAAACAAGTTGACTTTATATGCTTGTGTTTTATTGTATCCATTAAACCAGGGGTGTACACACTTTTCGAATCGGGGGCCGCATTGGGCTAAAAACAAATTGAGGGCCGAAAGCCGATTGCATGTAAAGTGTATATGTATACTTTATATATATATATATATATATATAATGTGTATAGACAAGATACTTAAGTATATATATAATGTGTATAAACAAGATAATTAACGTTCGAGCTGGTAAACTTTGTTATTTTTTGCAAATATTAGCTCATCTGGAATTTGATGCCTGCAACAGGTTTTAAAAAAAACTTGCACAAGTGGCAAAAAAGACTGAGAAAGTTGAAGAATGCTCATCAAACACTTATTTGGAACATCCCACAGGTGAACAGGCTAATTTCGAACAGTTGGGTGCCATGATTGGGTATGGGGGGGGAATTCTAGCTATATATATATATATATATATATATATTTATTTTATTATATATATATAAGAGAAATACTTGAATTTCAGTGTTCATTTATTTACACACATACACACACATAACACTCATCTACTCATTGTTGAGTTAAGGGTTGAATTGTCCATCCTTGTTCTATTCTCTGTCACTATTTTTCTAACCATGCTGAACACCCTCTCTGATGATGCATTCTGCTTTGTCTCCTTGTTGTGTGCGCAGTTGTGCACTGCACTCTCTAAAAGCCATAGATGTTATTGTCACATATGCATGTACAGTAGATGGCAGTGTTGTCCTGTTTAAGAGTGTCACAACATTGCAGACGAACTGCTTTACGGTAGACGAAAACGTGACTGCTGCTGTTGTGTGTTGTTGCCGCGCTGGGAGGACGTTAATGAAACTGCCTAACAATAAACCCACATAAGAAACCAAGAACTCGCCCTCGATCATTCTACAGTTATAATGTGATTGGGTAGGCACGCTGTTTATATCGTGGGAAAGCGGACGTGAAAACAGGCTGTCGACACGTCACTCAGGTCCGCATGGAGCTGGAGGGGGCGTGGCCTCCAGCTCCGCCTGAATTTCGGGAGCTTTTCGGGAGAAAATTTGTCCCGGGAGGTTTTCGGTAGAGGCGCTGAATTTCGGGAGTCTCCCTGAAAATCCGGGAGGGTTGGCAAGTATGCGCACAACAAGCAATTTTAAATTTTTTTATTATTTCCCAAGATGGCGCTGCTGGTGGCAGGAGCTCTGTGCTTTTGTATCATCCTTTTGTGTTTCTGATGTTTCCCTCTTGTTTTCATGTGCGTTTACCTGTTTCTAAGGGAGTCCCGTCCCCGATCCTGTTCTGTCTCCCTGTAATGTTTGTCTGCTCTTGAATGGGATTGTGCTGAAAATCTTCATTTTCTTTCGGGGATTAATAAAGTACTTCTGATTCTGATTCTGATACAAGCACTACATCGGGATTAGGCAGTGTAAATCCATTCAGGCAAGATGGGAAAGAAAGAACACATCTTAAGTGTAAGACGATGTGTGGACATGACATCTTGACCCATACAGGGAACAAAAATGTTGCACAGATCCTGAGATTAGTCATTTTTCAGTTGAGTGAGATTGAGGTTTGTGTGTGTGTGTGTGTTGTGGGGGGGATACATGTTTCAATCGATGAAAATGTCACCGGGGACAAACTATTTTCCTTCGACGTGTTGGAGATAAATATTCTCCAATCCTACACTGTCAATCCGCCTTGGCGTCCAAATGGACAGACCCCACCGCCAGCCGGTCTCACACGCACTCGCACATACACACACACACGCACGCACATACACACACATGCTCGTGGCAGATTTCATCAAAATTGAAACACACACATCCAGGGTCGGTGTCGCTGCTCGTGGCGACGGCAGTGTTTTTGTCAGATATGGATTTGTCAAGTTCTGATGAATGACGTGTTCTCAAGCGATAACCCCTATCAATCTCCACAGTTGTGCGTTTTTGGACCTGACAAACACCGAAAAAACATCAAATTGATCTCACAAACACACACAGTAGGCATCAAATGGGGATTGACATCAATGGGTATAAAAAGCTACTGCTTTGTATTTCCCCACCGAAGCACGTGCACGCACACCAGTGACGTGCGGTGAGGTTGATGGCTGGTGAGGCACTGACTTCATCACAGTCAGATTTACAAACATATGAACCCTAAAGAGTATCTTATTCACCATTTGATTGGCAGCAGTTAACGGGTTATGTTTAAAAGCTCATACCAGCATTCTTCCCTGCTTGGCACTCAGCATCAAGGGTTGGAATTAGGGGTTAAATCACCAAAAATTATTCCCGGGCGCGGCGCCGCTGCTGCCCACTGCTCCCCTCACATCCCAGGGGGTGATCAAGGGATGGGTCAAATGCAGAGGACAAATTTCACCACACCTAGTGTGTGTGTGTGACAATCATTGGTACTTTAACTTAACTTTAACTTTACACATACAAACTGTAGCACACAAAAAAGCACATTTAATTAAAAAAAACCTTATTATGGTCTTACCTTTATGTAATATATTGGGTTGGAGGCAATAACCAGGCGAGGTGATGAAGTACGTCTCTTTACTGTAGACTTCACAACAGACTCAACACACTTGACGTCAGGTGCGCAACACCACGTAAATCGTTGGCCAACCAAAAAGTAACCACAGTACGCTATAGCCAACATTAACCAGGAGATGGCAACAGACAAACATAGATCACTCTATTACATCCCTCCCCTTTTTAGAAATGTAGAAGTTACTCAATAGAAATAAACAAGCCAACCAAAAAAATGCAGCAGCTTAATAAGAAGCCAAAAAGTGCAAAAACAATAATGTTCGTGTTGGAGGAGTTGTGAATGAATGAAATATGAAATCCGTGCTGCAGTCTGCAGGTGTACCTAATGTTGTGGCCCTGCAGTCATTCACAACTCCTCCAACACGAACATTATTGTTTTTGCACTTTTTGGCTTCTTATTAAATAACTTTTTTAAATAGATTCAATCTTGCACGTGGAAAGTTTAAGTGTGGGCTTTAGTTGATATAACACTCCCGTAAGGGGGTGCATTCTACGGCGGGGGTGCAGGAGGCGGGATTACTGCGAGCCTCAGCCAATGCGTCTTTTGCAGCCGTTTTATGATCGCTCAGCACAAGAAATACGTTACACACATACAGTTGTTGACAAAATACACTGTACATTATATACCTCAGCTAACTAAACTATGGAAATGTATAATATAATTCATATAGCAATACGGTCTCACTGCACAGCAGGCCAGCAGTTAGCCGAGTCCGCAATCCATGGTGAGGCACAACTGAGTGACGTGCCTCAACTGGCTGCTGTTCACCGCACCGTCTCTTCTCAGTATTTGAACGGCAAATGTGAAAATTCAGCGATTTTGAATAAAAATAATCTAAAACTGGTGAAGTTAAATGGAAAATAACTTTATAGTATAATCACTGGATACATTTAACAATTTAATTAATTTTTTTTCTTTTTAAATTTTTTTTCTTTCCACTGCACGCCACTGACGCACACACATGCGCACACACACACACAGCTGCCTGGATTTTTCAAATAAGTCAGTGGCGTTGTTGGCGCCGCGTCTAAAGAGCACGCGGCGAATTAAGCGCATCGTTTCAAACCTGCAAACAACTTGACATTTTAAAGCGAATGCAAATTGAGAAGCGTTTTGTGGCAAACGCAGCTGCTCAGCACAGTTGATTAGCATATTTGAGTCCATGTCGGGTATTTAAAAACATTTTGAAGTCAAACTTACAAGCTGGAATGTCATCAGTTTAACTCCAAGAGCTGTAAAAATATGCTGTGAAATATGATCACAGTGACAACAAAGTAAAGAAGTGTGATGATAACCGCAGAGCCTAAAATGGTGCACTGCAAAAACTGAAATCTAAGTAAGATTAAATATCTCAAATAAGGGTGATATTTGCTTGTTTTCTGTCTGATAAGATAATTCTTCTCACTAAGTTAGTCTTTTACTTGTTTTAAGGGTTTTGGTCCTAAATGATCTCAGTAAGATATTACAGCTTGTTGCTGAGATTTGATGACCTATATTGAGTAAAACATGCTTGAAACTAGAATATCAACTGTTGCAAAGCTGTGTCATCAACACTCACAAGTATAAAACTACATTTTTAAAGTAATACTTTCTTATTTCAAGCATGAAAAAAAAATCATGACTTTGACACAATTGTGTCTCATAATTAAAACAGATGACAGCCAAATGGACTTTGCTGTTTTATTTTCAATGAAACGATAAAAAATACATACTCATGTAGTAGTACAGTTGTTGTTAGTGAGAATATACTTATTTTAAGGTATTTTTGGGTTCATTGAGGTTAGCTAATATGACTTTTTTTGGAAAGTCTTGACAAGCCAAATTTTCAGATATTTTTGCTTAGTTCAAATAAAATACCCCTAATTTTTGTTTTGTTTTTTCTTGTTTTTGAACACTGACTTTTTGCAGTGTGCTTCTGTACAATATTAGTATTGAAATCCATATAACATTAATTATTCTATTTCCCAGTCTACAAGCCGCGACTCTATACGCTTTGATCCCTGCGGCTTATAAAATGGTGCAGCTAATCTATGGATTTTTCTTTGCTAACGGCCATAATGTTTTCTATTCAACAAATAATTTTCAACACCGACCGAGACACTGGAAAAGATGTGTTTTTGTTTGTGCTATGGTGCCATCTTTTGGAAGAGTTTGCTCACTAACAGGAGCTGCGCTTTGAAAATATACTTCCTGTTTTGCACCTTGAATTAGAAGTATATTCTGTTTTGTCGACTATTCGTCCATAGCGTTTCTGCTGGTAAGGATTTTCATTCATCACTCCAAGCAACGTTTGTCAGTTTTACAATGTAACTAAACAATTCATACTTACTAAACCGTCCCATGTGTGATGTCTGTAGGAGTGTTTTCATGCATATCTGTTTGTGTTATTGTAATGTTATCTAACATTGTTAGCATCAGCTAAAATGCTAACACATTTACAAGTGTCTGTGAGAGTATTATTAACTTACCGTATTTTCCGCACCATTAGCCGCACCTAAAAACCACAAATTTACTCAAAAGCTGACAGTGCGGCTTTTAACCCGGTGCGCTTTATATATGGATAAATATTAAGATTCATTTTCATAAAGTTTCGTTCTCGCAACTTCGGTAAACAGCCGCCATCTTTTTTCCCGGTAGAGCAGGAAGCGCTTCTTCTTCTACGCAAGCAACCGCCAAGGTAAGCACCCGCCCCCATAGAACAGGAAGCGCTTCTTCTTGTACTGTAAGCAACCACCCGCCCCCGGAAGAAGAAGAAGCGCGCGGTGCATGCTGGGATATGTGACGTTTCATTTCCATTTGTGTGTTTATGTAAAGACCCCAAAATGGCTCCTATTAAGTGTGTTGTCTGTCTAATTATAAATAATGCAGACGAGGCGTGTTAACTGAGTTCTCAACGTTTACTCACAGCGTGCTCATAACCACATTCTAACTGCCAGCATACAACGCTTCTCAGGGCTACCGCGCATGCTCGTAACTATCGTTGCATGCTGGGTAGTGTAGTTGTTATATTTGCTAGCTCATAACGTCACATTAAGAGACACGCTTACGCGCTTAATTCAATACTCGCCGTCATTCCGGGTGGATTGACAAAAGACCTCCAGCCGCTAGATATTGGTGTCAACAGGGCATTCGAAGCTAGACTGCTAACTGCGTGGGAACAATGGATGACAGAAGGCGAACACACCTTCACTAAGACAGGGAGGCAGCGCCAGACGACGCCAACATCTGCCAGTGGATCGTAAATGCCTGGGCAGATATTTCGGTCACAACTGTGGTCCGAGCTTTCCGGAAGGCAGGATTCACAGAACTGCTGGATAACAGTGACACTGACTCCGATGACTTCGACGAGACGGAACCGGCCATTTTGGATCTCACATTTGCCCAACTTTTCACTTCGGACACCGAAGACGAAGGATTTACGAATGAAGAATAACTTCAGAAAGTGAGCGCTATGTTTATTTTGTGTGTTGTGACATTAACGTTCGAGCAACATTATGTTGCTATTGCTCTGCACTATTTTGAATTTTACTATGTTTGTGATTGCACATTTGCGTACATTTTGGGACAGAGTTGTTAGAACGCTGGTTTTCAATATATTATTAAAGTTTGACTGACCTATCTGACTGTTTTTTTGACATTCCCTTTAGCGCAGCGTAGGCGCGGCTTATAGTCCGGGGCGGCTTATTGGTGGACAAAGTTATGAAATATGCCATTCATTGAAGGTGCGGCTAATAATCCGGTGCGCCTTATAGTGCGGAAAATACGGTACATTCTTTTTGTATTGTTTCAGTTTCACAAATTCACCAAAACGTCACCGTGGAGTTATTGAGTCTGTTTAGCTGATTGGAGAGCTATCTTCTGCAACTAGTGAGTCCATGGAGATGACTTCTGTTTTGTTTGATCAGCCGTTTTACTGCCGCGTTACAGACACCGTTTGAAAACAATTAAGATATGTAAATAAAAATTTACAAAATATTTTGTACTGTACTATCTGTGGCCTGTAGTGCAGTGCGGCTAATATATGTAAACATATTAATTTATTATTGAATCTGTATAGCACGGAAATTACAGTCAATCAATCAAGGAGAACTGCACTTTTGTGGATTTTTGCCTTTCGTCCACAATCATTATGAACGACATGACGACGGATGGATTTTTTAAATGCATTCTAACTTCTAAATAAAAGTTTGCTTACAGCAAGGCCATTAGGAGGTCCATTTGCCCCTCCGGTGGCTCCACCGCATGAAGGATGCCAACGCGCGGATCACCCGTTGGTATCTAGCTTTACAACCCTACAATTTCAGAGTGATCCACAGACGGGTGGCTGTGGCTGGCTTCCTCTCCCGCTCCCTGGCAAATGTAGAGGTTGCCCTCTAGTGGGTTCTTCGGACCACCACACACTGCCAGGAGAGCTCGGAATTCAGGGTATAACACTGTTTTATTTTCATAAATGTGCAGAGGCTTTTGCTTTCCAGCAAAATGTCTTTCTCTCCTGCGTCCGCTCAGCAGCACCTCCAACTCCAACCCCGTGTCTCAATCCGGCTGCTGCTAATAAAGGCCACAGGTGATTAGATAACAAGGCCCACCTGGGCCATCTACTCACCCGTCGCTGCCTTCGAGGCCGGTCCTGGCACAACCCGTTCCGCGTTAGGCCCGCAGGCCACGCCCCCTCCACACATGTGTAAAGCAATTATGAAAAAACACCAACACAACAGTAAGTGCCAACAAAATAAGAGCGCAGGACAGGAACAAGCAGTAAAGAACACTAACAAAACCCAACATAAAGGCACAGCCTGGTGTAACCGGTCGTGACAGAATGCCCCCCCCCCCCAACAAAACGGATAGGTCTTTATTGTCATTGCAACAAGTACAACGAAACTATGTTTTCAGCACAAACCCGTTCAAGATTAGACAAACAAACTGTGTACAGGGTTACAGAACAGGGACGCTGATGGGTCGCCACGAGGCGCCCCGTAAAAGGTGGGAAAAAGGGAAAACGTTGGGGAAGAAGATGAGTACAAAAATACAATCTAGACTGGGCTCCTAAGGTGGCCTAGTCTGGAGTGGGGAAAAACCTCCATACCATGCACACATAAACATGTTACATTTAATCACGACAACTCGCAACATAGGGGGGGGATTTGGGGCCCTGGAGGTCGACTGCTGCTATGAAGCGCTGCCTGCCGTCCATCACCCCGAAGGGGAATCAAGCGGTGGTGAAGGCGTGGGGTGGGGGAGGGTGTGTGTGTGTGTGTGTATATGCCCATTGTCTTGGGTGTGTTGAAGTAGTGTCCATAGGCCTGGGGCCGTTCTGCATGCAAGCAAAAGTTCGACTCCAGGTGTCGTTGAGGAGGGCGGGAGGTCAAAAACGTCCATGATTGAGGTGTCCTCTGGGATGTTTTCAGAACAGCCTGCTCCTGTTGTTGCAGTGTCAAGGCCATTCGAGGGAGTCAAATCGTAGATTTAGGATTTTAGTTTTTCCGCGAGCAGACATTACAATGGCTTGTCTGTTCTATTCGTCCATGCTGGCCCTCATATTCAATGTTTCCCTTTCAACCAGCTTTTCCATGATGTGATCCATCTTGCGATTCAGTTCAGAAATCGCCCCAGGCTGTGATCCCAGAGCCTGGCCCAAACCTTCCATTGCAACGAACAGCCTTTGGGCCCCTTGAGTGGCTGCCATCGTCTTACGAATTTAGTAAAGGAACATTGTAAAAACATTATAAATTATTGGCAAAGAATAGTTTTTTCCATTTGACTGTTTGAAAAGAACTGTTGTGAAAGTTCATGTGAGGCCTCAGCTGCTGTGAGTTTGTCCTCCATGTGTCATGGCTGCACTGTGTGTGTGTGTGTGTGTGTGTGTGTGTGTGTGTGTGTGTGTGTGTGTGTGTGTGTGTGTGTGTGTGTGTGTGTGTGTGTGTGTGTGTGCGTGTGTGTGTGTGTGTGTGTGTGTGACGCCCGATAGAAAGAAGCTATTGAGAAAGAGACACTGAGTTTAGGCGTGTGTGTGTTACCGGGCAGGTGGCCATTGCTGGCACGTCCTAAGCCAGTCTGAATATAGAGGGCCGTTGTGTTTGGAGGGTCCACATCTCTCTTTTCCCGCCATCTAAGAGGCCATACAGATCCCCGCAGGCGCCCTTTTTCCACACTGTGTGCGCTGGCATCATGTCGACCGCCATCGCAGCGCCGGTCCCTTCCTGTTTCACACCAGCAGAAAGCAAATGGTTGCCAAGAGGAAGAATAGGAGGAGGTCAGGGAGGTGCACATGGCGCAGGAAAGAAGCGGTGTCGAGATAATGGATGCATTGTGGAACAGAATCATCAAAGTGCTGCGACTAGAGGACGACACAAACCAAAACCCAAATAATACTAATCACCATTGATTCATCAATAAAATAATGTCCTAAAATGTACAGTTTTCTTCTTTCTTGCTTAAATTATAGCTTCTGAATAGGCTCTAGCCACCCCCCGACCCCGAGAGGGACAAACGGTAGAAAATGGATGGATGGATATCTGACTCATGACGCTACCCTGCTGGTGGTTTAATGGTACTACATATTGTAGCATTGTTTAAAAAAAAACAAGTATAATTTCACGCACACTAGGTGTGGTGAAATTAACCTCTGCATTTGACCCATCCCCTTCTTCACCCCTAGGGAGGTGAGGGGAGCAGTGAGCAGCAGCGGTGGCCGCTCACGTGGAATCATTTTGGTGATTTAACCCCCAATTCCAAGCCTTGATGCTGAGTGCCAAGCAGGAAGGTAATGGGTCCCATTTTTACAGTCTTTGGTATGACTCGGCCGGGGTTTGAACTCACGACCTTCCAGTCTCAGGGCGGACACTCTCACCACACGGATTATGCAAAATATTAGTCTTGTCCACATGAATATGCAAAATTTACCAAAATGAATTAATCTAAAGCCCAAGAAGTCTACTAATGATGAAATAATTAAATGTTTCAATATTTTGTAAATGATTAAAAACATTTTTTTAAAGTGAAATTTATTAAATTAGCAGGTATTTCAGTCATGAAATAAATGATTAGATTATCCATAATTAAGTACGGTAAATTGTAAAATGATTTACTAAAATGTCCATAAATATATCAGTTTTAAAATAATGAGCTGATATTTCAAAAAATTATATTGCCTGTTATTTATTTATTACTAAATGCCCTGTATAATGTTATCTCAGTAAATACATTTAAAAAAGTAAAATAGATTTATCACATTTTCCATTGATTATTTCAATTTTGAAATTAATAGATTATCCATTAAGTAAAAATAAATTATTTAATTGTCTATTTTAATAATGAATTGTAGAATCATTTATGAAACTGTCCAGTGTTTTGATTGTGATATAATTTAATTATCCATTAACTAAGTAAATTGTAAAATAATTAATTAAAATTGTTCAGCAATTATTTGAATTGTAAAATAATGAAATAATTCCTTAAAATTATTTTTAAATTATTAATTTAACTAAACATTCATTAATACAATCAAAAATAATTTTAAATTAGCCATTAGTTATTACTCATTATCTAATTAATAATCTAATTGGTAAATTGTATGTTTTAAATTGTCCAGTAATTATTTCAATTGTGGAAACGATGATTGAATTATCCATTAAGTAAATTGTAAAATAATGAATACATTAATTAATTAAAGTATGAAATTGAATGTTAAATAATTATGGCGATTAGTCAGTAAATAACAACAACATATATACATTTATAATGAAATAAATAATGAAATATAAATCATGTTTTATTTATTTCACAATAAAAGTATTTAATGGAAAATGTAATTAGTTGTTTAACATTTTAATTATTAATAATGTAATTGTCGCTATATTTTAATTTGTTGTGTTTGGGCAGACAAAAAAAAAGCTAAAACTTAACTTTAGTTCCAAGACTTTCTCTTGTAATGTTTTTTGAAAACAAGGAAACTTGTGATTTTTAGCTTGTTTTCTTTGAATCTCCATTAAAATGGTATAATCCCCTTCTCGTACGTCATCCTCCATAAACCAAGAAGTGAAATTGGCCTGATTACATACGACTAAACATACTCATAAC